>NC_056725.1:1383950673-1384000673 GCF_019279795.1 Protopterus annectens
TCGGCTGGGGTGCCTTCAAAAACACAGAGTCTGCATGTTTAATGCCTCCGTGTTCGTGGGTTTCCTCCTATGCCAGGTATATGGGCCAATCAAAAAAACAAACAAAGAAGAGGCTGGCAGGTGGATTGACACTTAAATTGGCAGGACGGGACTTGGGATCAGGCTGTTGATCTCGGGACAGTCCCGCCCAAATAGGGACGTCTGGCAACCCTGGTTCTGTGACAGCCAAAATTGTTAGATATTGATGAGGTTTTGTGGAGGAGAAGCAAACATTTGACAACATTACTAGAACAATGATGATCCAGAGGGAAACAGAATGTAAGAAAATACCACAGTTGTTGGGTCTTGATGCAGACAAACCATTCATCAGAGTAAGCTGGAATTTTATGAGTAGGACAATGGAAGCATTTGCATTCTCTGACACAATAATAAGGTTAATTAGGAAGACATAGGAGGGAACTGAAATGAAAATTAAAGTGTGGGGGGGTTCCTCTCTGATAGGTTCTTTTTGAACAAAGAAACCAGACAGGGGAGTCCTCTTTCCCCTTTGTTATTTGCATTATATTTAAAACCACTGGAAAAGAAAATAAGGGACTCAGGATTTCAAGGATATCATCGGTATGGTAGTCAAGAAAAGATGGCTTCATTTGCAGATGATATTGTTTTTGTACCTGATAAAACCAGCAAAGGACATTTCAGTGTTGTGAAACATTCTGAGACAGTTTGAAGTCTTTTCAGGATACAAAATGAATGAAGCTAAAACAAAGGCAATAGCTGTAAACTTTGTATCCATACAAGAATTAGTTCAAAATACCCGTATGTATGGGGAAAGGATGCAATGAAATACTTAGGAGTATGTGTTAAAAATGATTCTGTTGTGGCAGCTAAGGATATATGGGAAGAGACTAAACAAAAGATAAAACAAAAAGTGAGAAACTGGAAGCTCTGTTTTATGGATATGGATTGCAAGATACAAGCAGAGAAAATGTTTTTAGTCCCTTTAGCTTTATACATGAGTCAGACATATTTTGATCAACCAGAGGAGAAGTCGTGGATTGCGATTAATAAAGAGTTGAAGGACTTTATCTGGGGGAATAGGGCAAGAGTCAAGTGGGATAAGTTAAACCTTTCAATAGAACCAAGTGCCTTGGTATTAACTGATTTGAATGGGTATTTCAGAGCTACACAGTTAAGACTTCTATACATAGCACAAGCAGAAAGATACAAGTCAAATTGGAAAGGGATGATGATGAAATGGGGGGGTCAAGAAATAAGGAGAGAGTGGGATTTTGGATGCAGACCTTTAAGAAGAATAACAATAACCATAGAGAATATTATATTCATAAAGTAGCAGGAAGAATTCTAAGAATTAAGCCAACATGGGAATGGAGAAAGGAGGTTCTGCAAATAGGGATTGACTGCAATTAGGGGTACAGAGAATAGGGGCTGGAATTTACTGGAAAACAATTGCAAAGGAACCAAGGTACTGGGAGCAAATAATGAGACAGGGAAATATAACAGAATGGGAAGAGGCCTAGAATACATTTGGACTGCAAGCTAGAGATTGCCTTTCCTATCATAGCTTTATAGGTGTTTACTAGGCTAACAACCACAAGGGCCTTTTTAAGCCTAGCCATGTATTCCAAATCTCTGACAAGTTCTGATACTCTTGATAAGTGTAAGCATGGGCCTGGGAGATGAACCATTTACAGGTTGCCTCTGTCCATTAGAGACATAAGTGCCAAACCAGCGATGAATTTCCAGTTTCCCATCCAATTGTCCAAGTTGCACTTGAATTGGGTTATGGAAGAACTCTGCTTCACATGGATGGGGATTCTGTTCCATAGACGGGGTAGTCTCTAGGATATATACCTATCTCTCCAGCATGTCCTATTTATATCACAGGAAAGGTTTAAGTCTTTAGAAAGGGTAATTCTGGTGCTGTTTGTTTTGTGGATATGCAGGAAGTCTAACAGAGTGGGGACTGGGGTCAGCCAAAAAGGATTTATATCAGAGAATAGGCTAGGGTTGCCACCTTTTAAAAGAGCCAAAGTGGGATATGGGGTGTGGCCAATATGACACTGGCCACACCCTCTACCATGAAATCACCACAGGAGCGGTGAAGAAGATGCTGTTATCGGTACGACGGATGGCTGCTGGAGTGGCTAGCTAGCTGGCTAGCTGGCTGCTGGAGTGGTTGGTTAGCTGGCTGCTGGAGTGGCTAGCTAGCTGGCTGCTGGAGTGGCTAGCTGACTGGCTGGCTGGCTGCTGGAGTGGCTAGCTGGTTGGTGGGAGTACCAGCTGGATGGATGGCTTGATGGATGGATGGCTGAATGAATGGATGCCTGGCTGGATGGATGGCTTGATGGATGGATGGCTGAATGAATGGATGCCTGGCTGGATGGATGGCTGGCTACATGAATGGATAGTTGTCTGCATGAATGGATGGATGAATGGCTGGCTGCATGAATGGATGGATGGATGGATGGATGAATGGATGGATGGATGCATGAATGGATGGCTGGCTGCATGAATGAATGGATGGCTGGATGGATGATGGATGGATGGATGGCTGGCTAGATGGCTCGTTAGAAAAAAAAAAACAAATCTCAGTCTTTTTTTTTAGCGGCTGTAGAAACGCTTAAAACAAAGTGCTCCTACAGCCGCGATCTTTGCAGGGCTCTTCCTGCCCCAATCCCCACCCCTTTCCTGAATTGCAGCCAATTGCTGCAAGAATTAAAGCACCCAGACCTAACAGGCAGCAGCGCTGCCTGCAGGTCCAGGTTGGTGATGTAACTGAATTGCCATGGAAAAGCCTTAAGTAATTGTGGCTTTTCCACAGCAATTCAGTGCCATTGAAAAGCGGGACTATTCCAGTCCCACTACTTTGCACAGCGGGCAACGAGATGAGGCAGCTCATCCCATGAGTGCCCCGCTGACAACGGGATGGGTGGCAACCTTAGAATAGGCAAGAGAAAGTAATAGTGGAGATCCCAAGTGAAAGACCAGTACAGGTAAAGTTTTCAAGAATCTAGAACAGAAACTGCTGTTAAAAAGGGATAATTAGTAGGGCACATAAACATTGCATGATAACTATAGGAATCAATCAGAGGAGGTTAGAAAGGACTGGGAAGACAGACTGGATAACCAATTTACAAAGAAACAATTGGAGGATATATGTATGGCTCCCATATACACAACAAAGTCTAGCAGATTTAGGATTTTTGCTTGGAAGAGTTTGTATAGGTATTTTTACACCCCAAGCAAACTCCAAAGAATATGTACTCAGATAGATTGCAAATAGAGGTGTGATGGGGATGAAAGTGGTAACTGGGAACACATTTTTTGGAGTGTAATGAGTTGGCAGACTTTAAAATTCCTTGCAGATTACTCTGTCAGAAATACTGGATGAGCAAATTGGTGTAACTAAGGAAATTATTTTTTCAGCCGTGATACAGAATCAGAAATGCCTACACATTGTAAGGCCTTGCTGAATTTAATTCTCATGGCTGCCAAAAAAGCAATTTCTTGAAAACTGAAATCAAAGTCTAACCCAACCGTACTTGAAGTAGTGAATATAGTAACTGAGATCAAAGAACCTGGAAGTAGGATCTTTAGAAAAGGGCATGAGCAAATTACATACAAAAAATGAGAATTGTGGGAACAATGGGTCTACTTTTATTAGTCAAAGTTATATTACTTCGACTAACAAAAGTACGGCCTGACTTCCGCAAAAGTACACATCCCCAAAAACATCCCCACGGTGAAGCATGGTGGTGGCAGTGTCATGCTTTGGGGTTGCTTTTCTTCAGCTGGAACTGGGGCTTTAATCAAGGTGGAGGGAATTATGAACAGTTCCAAATACCAGTCACTTTTGGACCAAAACCTTCAGGCATCTTCTAGAAAGATGAAGAGGATTTTCACCTTTCATCACGACAATGACCACAAGCATACATCCAAATCAACAAAAGAATGGCTTCACCACAAGAAAATTAAAGTATTGGTATGGCCCAGCAAGAGCCCCAACCTAAATCCAATAGAAAATCTGTGGGGTGACCTGAATAGGGCTGTGCACAAGAGATGCTCTCGCAATATGACAGATTTGGAGAGCTTTTGCAAGGAAGAGTGGGCAAATATTTCCAAGTCAAGATGTGCCATGCTGATAGACCCAAGAAGACTGAATGCTGTAATTAAATCAAAAGGTGCTTCAACAAAGTATTAGTTTAAGGGTGTGCACACTTGTGCAACCAGCTTATTGCACATTTTTTATTTTTTATATTTTTCCCCTAACATATTTGTTTGTTTTTCAATTGAATTGTACAGGTTATAGGTCACATTAAAGGTGGGAAAAGTTTTGAAATGATTTATTGTGGTCTCATTTTTTTTATATCACAACAACCTGGCATTTTAACAGGGGTGTGTAAACTTTTTATATCCACTGTACCTGTCCCTCCATCATGTCCTGTTTATGTTTCAAGCAAGGTTTAAGTTCCTAGATTGGGGAGCTCTGAAGCTATTTGATTTGCAGATAAGCCAGAGGTCAATAAGAGTGGGATCCTGGGATGCCTTGCATGCCAGACATAGATCACTCCTCAACGGTCTGTAGGAGACAGGGTATTATGGATAGGGCTTTGAGGTGATCCACATAGGACATGTTAACAACCTGCATTTGTGAGGAACCTCTGTGGATATTCTACTTATTGTGTGTGCCTGGTCAGGTACATAGTGAAGGGAGCATTGTACCCAATGGTTGGTTTCATGAGGGCTGAGTACAATGGAAAGATGACTTCCTTGGACCTAGATACCATACCCTCCCTTATAAAATAGGTTTATAGATTCATAGTAGGTTACTAGGCTATTGGTCCTAGAACCTTTATAAGCCTAGCCATGTTATACCCTTGTTCCCTTACTGACCAAGTTGTATGGTCTGTATTTTCACCACAAGTCTATGATCAGTACCAACTGTTCCTTTCCAAGAGGGACATAGGTGACACCCCTGGGGTAAATTTGCCATCTCCCATCTAGGTGACTGAGCAACATAAAATGATTTCCTTAATACCTTACATACACATTGGTCAAAAGCCAGGTTACTACATATGTCATCAAATCCCCGACTATTGGGACTACTCTTAGGGGTATGTTATCAATGAGGTAGATTCCTGGGGTAACCAACTTCCTAAAGGGTACTAGTATGCATTTCTTAGCACTGAGTTTTAAACCATGCCTATGGCACCAGTTGTTTATCTGTATTAGTCCTTTGTGGAAGATATTAGTGTCTTGGGGGGGGGATTCCACCACTGCTCCCAGTTCGTAATTGTCTGTAAACCTAGACAGCCAGAGGCCCTTAATGCTGGCCTAGACTTCCAAGATGTAGATATCAAAAAGAAGAGGATCCAGCATGAAACCCTGATGGACTCTGCTAAGAACTGGCCTCTTTGTGGTGGTGAACTCCCCTATCCTAACTTCCTGGGTACTACTGAGAGCCAGCTGGCAATAAAGCATGTAACATAGGGGTTTATGCGTAATCCAGTGTTTTTACAAACCCAAGTGGGTTACTGTATCAAATGCCTTGGCCAGGTCAAAGTAGGCAGTATGGACTAGTTTGCCCTTGTC
Organism: Protopterus annectens; assembly: GCF_019279795.1. Lineage (NCBI taxonomy): Eukaryota > Metazoa > Chordata > Ceratodontiformes > Protopteridae > Protopterus > Protopterus annectens. The sequence continues at coordinate 1,383,956,287 of NC_056725.1, forward strand.
CATTGCCTTAGTGACTTTCTCAAAGAAGTCTATCAGGCTGAGTAGGCATGATCTTCCCTTGACAAAAACAAACTGAAGCAGATCCAATGTATTAAGGTCTCCAATGCCATTATTAATTATTTTTATTATCATTTTTTTCCATGGCTTTGCATGTGGCTAATCAGACCATTGGGTCTACAATTTCTGGGGTCGATAGAAGGCCTGTCCTTATGCACAGGTATAACTGTTGCAACTTTCCATTCACGTGACAACACTTGACTGAGGGCGATGGTTAAATAGCGACTCTAGTGGTACTGATAAGTGATGCTTCATGCTATTTAAAAGGCATCCTGGGATATTACTAGGGCCCATCAATATGGTGCTTTTGGCCTTGGAGGATGTGTTTAGGACCAGTTCCCTAGTGACGTTTAGGGGGTCGTGTTATACTTGATAGAATTTTCTGAGGGTGACAGAGAGAGGGAGGTAAAATTGGAGCTGACTGTGTCGGCCAGTAGATTTTCTATGACTTCTGTCTCTGTGAAGTTAGCCCCATTCAGAATTACCTCTGCACATTGTTATGTACAGTCTTTGAGGTTATGCGCATAGTTAAAGAAAATCTTGTGGTTGTCCTTGGACTAGGAGACCATTTTTAACTCAAAATTGGCTTTGGTAAAATTGATTTGCCCTCTAAATTGTTTGCTTAGATGGATCACAGAGTTTTTATCCTGCTAGGCAATGTATTTCCTGACTTTTGCAATGACTTTCTTTCTTATGTTGTACAACTTATTAATGTTTGGATTCTGCCAGGGTGGCTTGTTTCCTGAATTAATTCCAAGCTTATTTCTGGTAGACATCGTTGTCTCTGTGCATTTATTAACATGATTATACAGAATATCTGAACAATTTTGCGTAACTGTGACTGCGTTCTTGGGTTTTCAGAGGGGCTTGAAATTTTGTCAGGTTGTCACTTAATAATAGGAAGTTTGCTTTAGAATAGTTTATAAATGCTATAGGGTTAGCTAGGGTAAAGGGGTTTATTTTTATTTCAAAGGAGACAGCTTTATGGTCTGACCACAGTAGAGAGGAAATTACACTTGGGGGATGTCCAGTGTTCTCCCATGCTAGTGAGGACCAGGTCCAATATGTTTTCTCCCTAGTGGGCATGTGGACTATTTGATCCAATGTGTTAATGTTTGGAAAATCCAGAAATCTCTAGCCCTGCAGGTTTGGGCTGGTGTATGATTCCCAGTTTATAGTGGGGCAGTTAAAGTTGCTCTTTAACATGGTATTAGGTTGAACGGTGAGTGTCTTCAATAAGTTTAAGTATAAGTTATGGGTTTCCTGGGTCATATAAGGGGACCTACAGCTGGCAAGGATATAGTATAGGACTTTGACCCTGATAATTTGGATGTGGAGAAGCTCTAGCTCGTCATCCTTCTGACCAGCCTTGAGCTGATGTTGTTTTTGATGTAGAATGAGACACCTTCACCTTTAGTCCCTGCCCGTGTAGTAGCTGGCCTAAATGTGTGGAAGACATTGCAGCCTTGCAGTAACAGGGTGCTCTCTGTGGCTTTAAACCGTGTTAGTGTAACTTTATAAATGTCTGCATTCTCCAGGGTGAGAAGAGCTTGGAAGGGTTGAAGTTTCTTGCCTAGTCACCTGGCATTGAGCAGTAATACCTTTGGATTCTCCTGGGTTGGTTTTGCTATGTCAGAAGGTTTGTCAATTTGGCATTGCCTAAAAAAGGCACTATGGGGGAGGACAATATTTTAGCTAATATCTGAAAGCCACCAGGGACAGGTGCAGATCATTCTTATGGCAAAGCAATGTGGTCTGTCAGCCATATCCTCCCATGCTGACAAATATTGCACCACCTTGGAATGACACCAGAAGCTCAGCCAATCATTAAAGTCAATCATCTTCTGTTCATGTTGTGGCATCATCCTTGGTGAAGGTAGAATGCTGCTCAGTTCTATGCTCATACCAGCCTGGGACACATAGTCTGAAAGCTCCAAATTTCTTTCTTCATATAGTCCAGGGAGTTGTTGCCTCACAGTAAGACGCTGTCCGGTTCGATTCTCACCTAGTGCGCCTTCTGCGTGGAGACATGCATGAATGGGCGTACCTTCGTTGAAGGTTGTCATCAGGCCTGGCAAGCCGGTACGTAAAAATCAACTGCCAATCATTAGCGGACCGGAGTTCCGCTGTGGCGACCCCTAACCGGGAAAAGCCAAAAGACACAAACAAACAAACAAATAGTCCAGGGAGATACAGCTCAGGTAATTTACACCCACATGGACTATGACAGAGTCATACTGGTGTCTCTGGTCCAATGACCTGAGTGCATGCGTGATCAGGCAGATCCTGGCCCCTGATATGACAACTGACCATGACTTTAGCTTTATTCAGCCCGGTGAGTAGAACATTTGTGTGAATCACTATGGAGTCTCCTATGACTAAAATACTGATTTGTGTATTGGTTTGTCTCGTGGGCTTTGAAGTTGTGGCTCCATGCAGTGTGGTTATATGTGTTGTAGTATTTGTTGTTTTGGTGAAGTCCTTTTGGGGTTGCTGAGGATATCTGTTGTAGGTCAAAAGTCTGAAAGATCTTTGGGGTTTAGGAAGATTACTTTTAAGTGCCTCATCGTATGCAGGTCTGTGTGTCTGACTCATATTTTGTGTACTTGATAGGTATAGTGTGTGCATTTCTGACAGCTTGGCTGGTATTATGACTGCTTGTATTTCAGAGCTTTGCCTCCAGTGACACTGTGCAAATACATGTGTCACATACCTTATCAGTTTGTTTGAGAATAACCTGGTTGTCAATAAACATAAGGCAATTGCTACATTGCCTAAGAACGTCCATATCCATCAAACTGGCTACAGAGATAGCAGGAAAATTCATGCCCCCAGTTTGTGGCCCTATTTGGGTAGTCAGTAAGTTGTTGCAGGAATGAAGAGTAGTAAAAGAAATATCTTCTTCTAAGTACATGGGGAACTGGTATTCCCTGCTCTGACTACGTAAAAGGGTATTAGAATTTAAGGCATTACATGACGGGGTAGAGACAGCAGTCTGGGACAGTTTAACGTGCTGAGTGGTCCTAACACCTGCAGCATTAGTTTAAGTATTTCCTGCTATAGCACTGCAATATCATATCTGTTGCCACTGGACATCAAGAAGGCAGAGTATAACAACTTGGGCAATTGGACAAATTGGGCAATAATGCAGAACAGCTATAAATGGCAGTTCTAAAGATGGTATGGAAAAGAAACAAGATGTAATATCAAGACCTGGAAAATGCAGAAGTACTGTAAATATGACAGATTACTTTTAATGGAAAAATGTTACATAATGTATAATGGTGGTAGGAATACAAAACAGCAGTGTACGGTGGAAGAATTATACAAATAAAGAAGTCAGTCCGATGGGCTTTGCTTGATAAACTAAAGCAACAATAAAATCTGTTAGAATGCAGTGATTTATGAAAAAATACATCAATGGAAAAGTAAAAGTTATCCCTATCTAAAGACAGATCATAAAGTCACACCAACAGTACTTCAAGTAGATCTGATTGCCCCATGTAAAACATGGAGAAAGGGCTCACACAGTTCAGGGGAAGTCCACAGAAATGGTAGCCAGTATAGACTTAGTGCCATATTAAGAAATATTACAAGATCTAAGACATTAAACTGAGGCCCCATTTATCTGAGTTGATGAAAAACTAGGTGGATGAAAAAATCCCATGGCACCTATCAAAGAGACAATGGATATAATTACTTTAGGAAACTGCTTCTTTGACTCAATACAACATGACTTTATGCATTTTTGATTCAATAAGCACTTACAAAATGAAAACATACACAGACAAGGAAAATACCTAAGCACTTAAATGTCTACCTCTCCCAGACATAATATTTAATACATATAATCTGTGACTCACTGCTCATTTTCATACTTAGTCATTTGTATAGTCTTAAATTTGCTTTACAAGTTCTTCATTTTCTGTATCCACATGAGGAACAGAACGTCACACAAATCTACCATAATAAGACAACCTTAATTATGGCACATGCCACTTGTAAAGTTTCATCCATAATCTAATCTTTGTCTTCATCATCCTACAAACAAATTCTTCATTAGTAATCCTTTCTTCTTAAATTATTCTGTGTGATTATTTCTTGCAGCTAAGTTAGTATAAATAGATATTTTGTTCTATCCAACATTCCCAGTAGAATTCTTTTATTTTGCCACATCCCCATGATCTTTATCCCAAAGCTTTCTCAACAGCAATTTGCTATTTTCAGCGTCCTTTTTCTTATCCTATAACTGTAAGTTGCATTTTCCTTTGTGAACCATTAGGGATACATTATATTGTAATTTAATCACACACTTTAATACCATATCACACTGCCTAGCTCACCTGTCTATGACCCCGCTCTCCCCATAATCTAACAAATACTTTATATAACATTCAGCACCACTTAGAACACTTACACTATACAAACATCTTGACAAATTTAACAAAACCTACTAAACCTAATAATTTTTTCTTCCTTTATTAAACATACTGTGTCTTTTACAGGGTTAAGCTTAAACTTCCAAAGTAGCATAAAGGCCATTCTCTACTTTCTAATCTCCATGACAATCACATGGTTGATAAATACATAGCATTCCATAAAATAAACGTTCTAAAAATGTAACTTTCTTCAGCCTACTCATCATCAATTTTCTCTACATATTAACCTTTTCCTAAATTATTTACAGAATAACATCCCCATTTCCTCTGTTTGACTTCTGTCCCCCTGTAGTACAGCTCCACCTTCATGTTTTCATGTACCTTTTTAAACAGAGAATCAATACTTCCATTGAAATTTACACATTTAATTTTTATCCCTATTTATAACTGCTGTTAACTGTACCTCATGCATCGCCATTTTCTTAAATATTTCCCTTACTGAAATTTCATCTCTAACAAACACATTCATGTCATCAGCATATACGAATACATTAGCAGTTTTCTTTCCAAATTAATGTCCACTTGCAATGTCTTCCTTTTCACTGCTACTCAGTAAAACCTCACTATAAAATACATACAATAATGGGTTATTAGAATATTTTTGCAACAAGCTAGTACCTTTTTGATATTTTTATAATCCATTTACTAATGTTTATAACTTGGCTCCCAATACCTTAAGGTGCCCTATACAAAATATTTTCTAAATTCCTAGCACATAATAGCTACTGCATATTTCTCTGAACATTTATTATGCTAGAAAAAACTGCCTAACCACAGATAACAGGATTTACCCCTAATTTGTGCAGTCAACTTACAAGAGTGAACCTCATGTTGATAAATATCATTGGAAGTGGGTAAATCTTGCATCGCCCACAGCCAAGTGTTAGTTATTCATACTATATACTAAAATGCTTGTAAAAGGATACCTCCATTGTATAGATAACATTGTAAAGATAACATAAACATAACTTTTCTTCAAAAGGAACCTTGACAATTGGATGGGTGAAAGGAAATTCACCCCAGGGATCACGTCAGTCACCCTGCTAGACAGGGGTCCATGGAAGTAAATAGTGTGGGAAGAAATAGCCAGGGAATTATTATGGCTAGGCTTGTATAGGCCCTAGGGCCGATAGCCTAGTACCAACATATGAACCTATGAAATGTTTCTGCAGAACCCTGAAAGCAAAGATGTCCCTACTACATACTGGGCAAGAAAACATTACAAATGTACACACAGTGACTTCAGAAATTTCAGTTCTTGCCAATAACTGTGTGTCATTAAGAGGCTATGTATAGGTAATTTTAATATACATGTTTGTAAAGATAACATAAACAAAACTTTTCTAAACTGAATAAAAGGTGTAATGCCATGTATGACAGCCCTGTGTTAGACTGGAGTCCTGTCCAGGACTAGTCTCCCTGCCTTACACACATTACTTGACAGAACAGTTTTTGGCTACCCCATGTTTAATGGAGAATGAGTGAATAAAAATAGAAATATACACATACTGCTGTTGAGGGTGTGTTTGGGCTTAAAATGGAAGCATTTTTGTTTTTGTTTATATGACTTTAGCAAATTACCACATCAGCTGCATTAATACTGGCAAGCTCAAATAGTTTGTGTTCTCTTCTGAAAGGAAGCTCTGCAGTGGGAATTGTACTTCATCACTGCTAAAAAGACACTATTTTACCAACCAAATGTTTCCATTTGAGGGATATTTTTAGAAATGGTATATAAAGGACTATCAGTCTTACTTATTAAAGGCATCTGCTGATCCAAGGCCACTACATATCAATTAACAATGTATGTTTCTCCAATCAAAATATTGCTAATAATGCTGAAGTTTTTTTTTCCTGAATTTATTTCCCCTTGCCAACACACAGTTCTTGGACACTAACCAGCCAGTTTTTAGCCTCTTAAGAATTAATTTTCCAAATAGCTTGTAATTTCTCATCATAGTGCTAATTCTCCTCTGGTTTCCTGCTTCCGAGTGTACTTTCTTAAACAATATCCCACATAACAAATTTCAAAACAGGAAAGCACAGTTCCTGAACCTAAAGATTCTGAAAATGTGGGGCTATGCAAACTCACTGGAGTCTGTTGTTAGCTTCTTACCTGGAGATGCCAAATGAAAGGCAAGCGTGGGTTTCTGTAAAACTGCAACATCTAACTAGAAATCATATTACTACTGGAATAAGGATAGAGTCGACTGCCCTAGCTCCATAAGTTTCGCAGATACCACTGTAGAAACCTTGAAAAAAGTCCTGAAGTATTAAAAGGTCTGGTTTAAGCTAACTACACACACAAAAAAAAAATACCCATCATCGGTTGCATTTTGTCTGTGGAGGTTATTGGGGAGGACAACCTGTGGATTACTAAATCCAACAGTCAGAGACTGAAGCGGATCTGACTTGTTCAGGTTGAGAGAGAAACCTAAATCTAGAAACAACAAGAGTTTGTGAAGGCTGTAAATAAGTGTGGAAAAAGTTTTTCCTTGGATTAGGCGATCGTAAAAAAAAAATGTGCATCTCCAATAATGTCAGGGGGGAAAAATGTGAAGCCAGACATTTGGTGAATACTCTGGGCATGGTAGATAAGCCAAACAGAAAGGAGTGGTTTGGAAGTGGGATATCATCAAGCAAATTATGAAATACTGCAAGTTTTGTAAATGAACAGGTAGTAAACACAGCTGCATATCATGTGTGACATTTTTTGGTAACAGGAGAAATAAGGTCTGTAGTGTCAAAATGTTGCACACCTTCGTTCTTATGAACTGAATTACATTTGACAATTCCAAAATACTCCTAACCTGACCATGTTTCTTTACAAGAAACAGGCTTAAGCATACCCCCAACTGTCCATATTTCTGCCTTATATTTTTGGTCTGTTTCTCATGCAATTTGTGTTTATCTGGCAAACTACTGAAGAGTGAAGTCACAAAATAATAAATAATGGCAGACACTTGACTTTCAGACTTCCTATCCTTCAGAAAATGCATAATAATATAAAATCTGCTATCCTAGCACCTACGTTTATAGGAGCAATATTTAAAATCTGTCCCTATTTTTGGGCCTTTGTCCCTCCAATATTTTTTGGCTTTGCCAGATTTCTTGGTCTGGGAGGTCGACAGGTATGGGCTTAATTAAAACTCTTTTGCCTTATTCTTGGATTGGAACTAGCTGATTGGCATAATATCTTTGTTGTGTATCAGCTTTTATATTGAAGGAAGAACCTGATGATTTCTTGATGTACTTGGCATAGGTCCTGGAATTGGACTAGATGAAATTCTAGGATATATCCTCTTTTGATATCATTTTTTTAACCCAGTAACCCAGGACAAAATGAAAACTATTTCTTAAAAGGGAACACCTTCCTATACGATGGAGATGAGGGTTATAGTTCCTATTAAACACAGTCTAAATACACTACTGACTGAACTGAATTTTGAATGAGTCAGTAAAATAATAATATTTTGTTTCTTTTTTTTTCTGCAGTACAAAAGTTTCCTCTGTCCTTACTAAATTCCCCTTGTCTATATAAAGGACACTTCATGTTTCACTTAAAAATAGGTCACTTTCTTAGCGTGATTACCTAGTCAACAAAAGTAATACATAAATAAATACATTATCCCCTGTAGCAAAACACTAAAGCCTTTTGCAGCCATCAGCTACTGCTTTCTAATGTAGTCCAACGTCTCTTTCTTGTTCAGATCTTATAGGACTCCTGTCAGTCTATATTCTAATTTTTGTAGTTTGAAGTCAATGTTTACCAACACAGCATTCTTTCTCAATTAGGCCAGGTTATCACATGACAACGTTTGGTCTTATTTTCGTTTTGGTTCCATGCCCTATACACTGTATCTGTTTGTATATATAATGCATTTTCTTTCTTTTTTTTTTTTTTTTTTGCTCTCCCACATCTGCTCACCACGTAAACCATCACCGCAACTCCATTTCATGGTCAGCATCCAGTTATCCACTGAGGGATCTTTCGCTATGAGCCATAGTCATTTCTACCTTGTATATGACTAGTGATGATCAAGGAATGTTGTGCAATAGACAATAAGAGTGAAGCCACGACCTACGAAGCCCTGCCCAGGACCCATGATCATATCATATGCACACCACAAGCTTCACATTTACAACCCTAGCAGCAAAGAATCATAACTTGTCTCACATCCTGGACAGCTTAATTAGTGCCCAGGCAGTTACTTTAAGGCAAGTCATCAGAGATATAGCCAAGACTTTATGCCCTGGAGCTAGCTGACACAATTTATTTTTGCTAAAGGCAAGCATATTTTGGCTTTCGCCACCATTGTCTTCACTGAGAGAAAGCTGAAGCTATCAATTACTCATCATCAGACACTGAAACTAAAAGATCTTGTAGATAACATCTTTTATATACCAAAACTCCACCCATGCCACACCCATTACATTACCTACAGCAATATAAATCTGAAGGCAGGTCAGGTGGCTGTCACACCGCTCTAGAAAAGAGGCCAAAGAGATCTTTCTGTTGAGAATACAACAGGAGGAAACCTTAGACTGCCTCCCTTATACCAAGCAACAGTGCCAAAATAAGTGACTTCTTACCAGCTTGATGGGCGTAAAGTCCCACAAACACTTCCCGGCAAAGAAAAACTTACAGGATGGACTTTACCAGCCGTCTGAATGGTCTTCAGCCCATGATGCCAAGGAAAGTAAAAAGGTCACCTGAAGAATGAGGCAAGCACATAAGATGCACTTAAGAAAGAAGTGAGGAAAAGGAAGCTAACGGAAATGGGCGGGAAGGTGAGTACACCAAAGAGCAATAAAGCGTTGTCAATCTAAGCAACTTTCTGTCTTCACTCGGCAGGACTCCATCCTCCAACTTTCAAAAGAATCCTGGGTAGGACAATGAACATTAAAGCAGGGACTGTAGAATGACCAAAAACTGGCTCTCTCTGTCCCCTGGAGGCCAAGTCCAATTTGTCTGTCCTGGACAAAGTGAGGTGTGGCTACAGTGGCCAAAAGTATGATAATTGTCTGGGCCAATAAAACTGAAAGTTGGTGGCTGCTAGCTCCCTGATTGAATGTACTTTTGGCTTGAGGAACAGTTAATTTTTCCCCCTGAGCAGAGAAATTTCAGGAGATGCTAGAAGTCTAGAAAGAAACGAACAAGGTTTTTTTAGAAACCTGGAGGCCTTAGAAACATTATCAGGTTTCTTAAACAAAAAGTTGATCAGAGAAAGTAAATTTTTTAGAATTGACAAGGTTGTTAATATCTGGATTGAGGGTGGACTTAGAAGATGATGTAATTTTTTAATGTAATCACATGAATAGTTCAAATGAATGTTTTAGGAAACCTCAATAGATTTTGTCATTATTAGTTTTAGGCGTATACAGGCGAAAAGGTGAAATGGTTCTCAGGTTCGGCTCTGTCCCTCTGATTCGCAGAAAACCAAATGAGAGGTCCACGACCGTTGGGGCATGAGTTTCAGACCTGAAACTCTGTGCGTAATAGCCACTGGGAATAAACGTTTCCAAAGAAAAGAAGAATTCAGACGAAACAGAACAGCTGAAAGTGAAGGGACAAATCAAGGATGTCAGCAGAAAATAGGAATCCACTTGGAGGAGGTTACATCAAGGGAGGCTTTTGGTAGGAATTCCTTTTTCAAGAGGCCCTGCACAAGGAGGACCATTCTGATTGATGTTATGATTCCTGGAAAAAGAGGCCTGCATAGGAAATTCAACCAATTGAACTTTCCTGACTGTGGACATGACTGAAAAATCTCTGCAGAGTCAGAACTAGCCTTGGAAGGGGCAGTCAAGCAGATCAATATTCTTGAGCTTGGGCCAATAAAGAAGCGCGTTTCCATTTGCTTGGGCAATCTGGTAGAAGTTTTAAAAATAAAAAACTACTCCACCTAACTGGGCTTCTGGTTACTCTTAGAAGGCTTCCTGGCGGGAAGGAGGTAGCATGAATGAGAAGATCTGAGGAAGAGAAATGAGCTACGTTGCAGCAGTCCGGATTATTGTGGAAGAAGATCCTTTTTGGGTCCAGATGCTGCAGCGGCACTGCACTGCAAAGGTCACGATGCAGGCGGAAACCACTCTTGCACGAGAGAGGCCAGTGAGGGGCAATGAGAATCAATTTAGCTCTCAAAAGCGGTAGCAGAGAATGGATCGCCAGGGGATAAGAGAATGGAGGGAAATCAAAAGTCTGCCTTCTTGATCGTTTGGGGGGAGTCAGGCGATGGAGGGAAGAAGAAAAGAGTGAGGGAGAGAGACTGAAGAGAATAGAGGCATTTGCTGGGATGGGACTGTAGAAGGAATAGAGAAAGGCTATAGATTTTTTGAGGGCATGGGTTCCGCTATAGATAGCTTAACATGCCTATCCGATTCAATCAAGAAAGGCTCATAACCGCGTCTGTCCTTCAAGACCACGATTCGAGGGGATATGCGTTGCCCTATGTTAGTTGTCTTCCATACACAATGTTAGGACAGTGGGGCGCTTTACGACACAAGGGCCAAGGAGAACATTCGCCCTGTTTGTTGAGGCTGCGCACTGAACATGTTGTCTGTATGGACTGTCCAACTCTGATCTCATCTCCAGACACAGCGTCAAATGATGGTGCTCTCATCTCCAGGTTTGTCCCGCGAAAAGAGAAAGCCTAGGAATGGCTCACGCCAGGTGACCATCCTGTGACCAGTGGCCCCACCCGGGTCAGGGAGGCATCCACACCACAGTGCCAGATGATGCTCGGGATGGGGGCGACCAAAATACCTTGAACCACAGGAGATGTGATCCTGGGCAAGATGATCTTTGCACAGTTGATGTGTTGAGCTGAGTGAATCCATGTGACAAGAGTATGATGATGAAATGAAGTCAGTGGACTGCCAGAATCTGCCGTAGAGATGAGGCCAGGACCTTTAGAATGGCGCAATCCTGAGGGCTCTTGTGAAAGCAGAGCCATTCTGCCTGAAACTTTCTTGTCAGCCAGAATAGTTGATCTGTATCATTATTGAAATGTCACGAAATGTTTTGATTTCTGGGGCTGGCCCCAGACTCATGATAATGAATGTCTTTGCGTCTATGAAAGTAAGAGAATCCGAGGTACGAAGGATGATTTTGAGATTTATCTGGCTGAGGACTGGCAGGGCTGGTGGTGTTATTAAGGAGCCTTTCTTAGATGGCTGGAAGAAGGTGGTGGCGATTGGAGCCGGTCGTGTGTACGGAAACACCTGGAATCTGGTGTCTAACAAGACGAGACGCTGTTATAAATGATTTGGTGAACCTGAACAGGCTGTAGTGCGACCCTGGAGCCAGGGGGAGAAGACTCCTGGGACTGGAGTAAGCGAGAGAGCGGAGAATCCTGAAGGGGAAATGATGGTGGGCCAGAAGGCGGAGAGCAGAAGGCAGAGTGAGGGCTTGAGCCTTTGAATCTTCTGTGAAAGGCAGTCTATTGAGAGGAATGACCATTGAGGTCTGTCCTCTGAACTTGTTGTCTTAAGCACCAAATATGAATCTCAATCTCCCGTCTTCTGAGGGACCAAAAGAACCTTGAGCTTATTCGGGGCTTGAATGAAGTCTTTGTAACTGGCTAGAAACACTCTTTTTTGCCACAGGAATGGTCTTCTAACACTGCAATGAATTCTCTTGGCCAGTTGAGCTTGATCTGGATTATAAGTAGGGAAGGACTTTCCTCGGTAATTATGCCAGGATGGTGATATGATCGACTGCCTCTGTCTTGGTGAAGGAGGTACAGCGAAACTACTATCACACCCTGTCCCGACTGAGTCAAGGAGGGACGGCCCTTCTCGCATCTCGGGGATCTCTGTTTCTGGGCTTGTCAGACCTCTGCCTCTGTGCCCTCAGTTTTTAGAAAGGGCTTGTCAGAGGTTCTCTGTTTCCCTGTTTTTGGACCCCCCTCCCTCTCTGAGCGCCTGTTGTTGTTACCAGATCGCCGTGACTCCCTTGGGACACAGGTGAACCACTCGTGCAACCTTTCTGTCCTTTGAGGAAAGGTCTTGAAGGGGTGGAAGGTGGTCAAAGCCAGCAGAAAAGAGAATCTTCAAAGCGTCCTGCTCAAGGAGTCACAGAAAAGGGGCAGCACTTAAAGGCAGCTGACCCATCAACTGAGGGCAGGTGAAGGGCACATGTAAAGGGATAGACCAAAGTCACCGTAGCCGCATATGGGCTTGGCTTCTAAGGAGCCACACCTTGGCTGCCTGGCGGCTCTGAGCCCTGCGCAGCTAACTACTGACTTAGCTGCAGAGGAGGGATATGGGATGGGGTTCTCATGCTACTTCAATTTTTCAGCACTCCTAGAGCTGTGGGATCACCTGCCTCTGTAGCCCAGCTCCTAGCTCCGCGCCCTCCTCCCTCTGGTGAGTGGCGCCGACGTAATTCCAGTCCATGATCCTGGGTCGGCGGGGAGGAGGCACGAAAACCACCATTGCCTATCCATGGTCCCTATAGAGTTCCTATTAGGAGGAGGCCAGGACCAGGGAAGGATCTGCAAGTTCATTCTTAGTGAGGCGAAAAGCCACCAGGGGCCATCAGCGGGGACGGGGACTCAGTGAGGTGGACTTCACGGGGCAGTGATAAATTTTGGCCTCCTAGGGGGGACCTGCATAAGGGGGAGTCAGGGCGGAGACACCAGGAGCAATGCTGCTGCATAAGGCCTTGGGGAGGACTGGAGGTGGAGGCCGAGATCAACGCCCCTGGCCTCCCTCTGTCATGACTTCTAGAGATGTTGAGTGGGAGAAAGTTTCCCTCTGTTTTAAGGGTTCTATCCCTCTGAGACACATCCCTCAGAGAGAGGGGTGATAGGATCCTCACAATCTCATCAAAGTCTCTGAGTGATAGACTAGACATCTGGAGTTCCGATGTTTCCTCTCTTCCTAGGAGGATCTGGAGAAGGGATCTGGGAAATCTCGAAGGGAGGAATCCTCCAAAGAGGAAGAGGGAGGCAGGAGTAGGAGGATCTCTGGGTCCCTGGGCCGAGAAGAAAGTCAAGAGATGTCCAGCAGGCACTAGCAGTGGCCAACAGACTCTTGACTGCTGACCATGCCCAGTGGCAAGCGACTCCAGATCTCCCCGGCTCCCCTCACAGGAGAGTCCGAGAAGCGGAAGGGAGTCTCGAACTGGAGCAGGACCACGAAATCTCGAGGCAGATGTCGGGGCCAGGCCAAGGTTGCAGGGAGCTCCAAGGGAAGAGGGCCAGGACAAGGTCGAGGAAACTCGGAGACCCTCGACAGCCCGGGAGCCGCTCGCCGAGATCAGAAGTAGAAGGTCTCGAAAAGAGAGGGGGTGAGGCTCTGAAGCACGAAGGGGCCAGCTCTCTCCAGCGTGACAGTGACCATTCCGAAGACTCAACTCAAGCTCAACTATGTGGTTGAGACCAGACATGAGGGGTTTGGACCAGTGTCTGTCTGTTGGGAGCCGCTGTATATGACTAAGTAATGGGCCAGCCAGGCTCTGTGAAATGTACTCTCCACTCTCTCATGATGAAGTGGAAGAAAGAAAAATGACCACGGCCGAAGGAATCGAAAAAGGAGAGGTGAAGCAGGGCCAGAGGGTGAGCGGGCGAAAATATCGGCTCAGAAGAGACCTCTCCTGACGGAACCCTGGAAGAACCAGAACCTGTGAGAAACCTCCCGGCCTGCCGGGCCGACAACGGGAACCGACAGGTAGCCTCCGAGGCCCGACCAGCGGGCCCGATAGCCACAGCGAAATAACGGTGTGGGGCCCGTCGGTGCCCGACACCGATACCAACTTGGTGGTCGGGTCGAACGTCGGGCCGATGCGGTAGTCAATACTCACAGGCCGCACCGAAGTAGCCATCGTGCCGACTTGAATGATCAGAATCAGCGCTCAGCGGAGCGATCTCAAACCTCAAAAAGAACGAGGTCAGGGCGAGGCCGCGAGAAGCAGCACAAGCCTGGGCGTTGGAAGATTTGCTGCGATCCTGGATTGAAGGAGAGCCTCCCGGCTTAGCCCGGCAAGAAAACTATGAGATAATTGTTTCTTCTCTGCAGGAGGAAGAGGATGGAAGCAGAGGAACTGACATATAAGTGCCCGCCTGCAGGAGAAGAGGCCTGACCGACATTTGTCTTGAGAAGTGTGACCGGCACAATCCGCATCTTCTGACTTTGAAAACACTCTGAAACCTCTCTTAAGACCTCTCTTTGACACACACACACACACACACACCACACAAGTAAATTAAATTAAATACTACAAAAGGTATATAATAAAAAAACACACACATTGCACTACGGGGGGGGATGGATGTAAAAAAATTTGAAGAAAGAAGAGAAGGAGAATTTCTGTTTTAAAAAACTTTAAAATTAAGGTAAACTAAACTTTAATTTTTTTAAGTAATGTTCAAAAAAAAATCGAAGTAGTAAATCACAGGAGCTGGTAAAGGAGACCAAGCGGCAGCGAGCCGGCAAAGAGATCTGCGCAGCCTGCTTATGCATCATGGGGGCTGCGGGCTGCCTACGAGGCTCTCGAGTGACTCAGGGGAAGCGTTCGTGGGAGGGAGTCGGATCCAACCCATCACAAAAGAGAATGAAGGCGAGATTGACAACTTAACATCTGATGTTTGCAAAACTCTACTCTTTATTTCACTTCCAGACAAGTGGCAGAGAAATGTCACAACTTACATCTACCACTTGACCCATAGCACTTTTATGGCACGAATACATTTATTTTAGACATCACAAACATGAGTTGAAAGAATGTGCACCACACACAAGCATGCTAACCTACTACATGTAAGCAGCATTAAAGAAGTAACAGCCCCTGAAACGTTTGTACATCAGAAAACATAATCCTCCAAAATTACTGAAAAGGATATCTGCAGTAGCACAATAATGCCAAGGAGATGAATAAGACAGAGGTGTCTTGTGCAGAATTTCATGACTCTTGAACAGAGAACTGCTACTTCCTGAAAGGGCTATGTCAGTGCCTATATTTCTACAATACTAAAACTACAGTAAAACATCAATGAATGTTTGAAAAAGCGTACATACAACTTTACACATTCCCAGCTTTCTAATGACATATCTGTTTCATGGATCATAGAAGCAATGCAGGCAGGGATCACAGACAAGTCAGGTCTGCTTGCATCTCCCATCATACCTCTCAAATGCCCTGATTTTTGCCTCATATTTTCGGTCTGTTCCTCATAAAATGTGTGTTTTTCTGGCAAATCACTGAGGAATCAAGTCACTAAATACTGACCTAAATTTGAGTTTCAGACTTCATACCCTTCAGAAAATGCATGCTAACACAAATCCTATTATTGTAGTAAATTTCTAAGTTTATAGTAGCACTCTTTAAAATCTGTTCTTATTTTGGGGCCATTGTCCACCCATTATTTTAGGCTTTGTATAGATTTCTTGTGTTTAGAAGCTGAGAGGTATGTCTTCCATGCCTTTATGGGCAGATGAAGTCACTGAATTGCAAATGCAGGAGTAATGCAAAGCATACCTGTCACCCGGCTTACTGAAGAACAAGCAACTTCTGCACCTACAGGCTGCAGAATATAAGCAAACTGCACTGCTATGGAGTTCTTATGGCCTGCCATACAGGGTTATTGAACACAGACCAAGAAACTCTTCCACTGAACAATTTCTGGAATTCAGTGAGCAGACAGACTTTGGGGTGGCAGCGGTGATGCAGCGGTTAGTGCTGCTGCCTTATAGCAAGAGGTTCTCCGGTTCGATCTTTGGATGGGGTGCCTTCTGTGCGGAGTCTGCATGTCCTCCCTGTAGTCGCGTGGGTTTTCTCCGGGTGCTCCGGTTTCCTCCCACATCCTAAAGACATGCTGTAGGTGGATTGGATGCTCTCAATTTGCCCTGGGCATGAGTGCATGCATATGTGTGCCTTCCGGGCTGACAACTTGACACCGTAAAAATTTCACAGCCAATCGTGAGCGGACAGGTCATCCACTGTGGTGACACCCAACTGGGAAAAGCCAAAAGAAGAAGTGAGCAGACATACTTTACACCAATAGGAGGCAGTGTTACTTGCTTTAGCATACATGAAAAAATGAAGTTTAGGTATTGAATATGACGTGAAATTAAGCTGCACTCTCTCTTGAAAGCTACTTCCAATGGTACCATTATTTAACTCTCTACCACTTCAAAAATGACTCATATACCTGAAAATCACTTTCTCAGATTCTGCTAGTTAAAGTCTGACTTTGAGAAAAATCACTTCAAGACCATATCCTAAATTGCATCACCCCCACCCGGCTCATTACTGTTTTACAATTTACCAAGGAAATAAGTGCATACAGCCCTGCTGAAGATATACCGTATCCCTGCTGGACCTAAATGCTAAATAAAATGAAACAATTACTTCTCATGGAAAGTCCTGATTTAGCTACTAAGCAGTTAATGGGGGTCTACTAAAGCATAACATATCATAATAACTCTTTTGTTCAAGCTCAATGAAGCAAACCCGCCTGCACTGTGCCAGTTAAAACTGCTTTGCTCTGGGCAGCATGTTTTGAGAGGCATTGATTTGGCTGACGACTACAGAAATTGTTGATTTTGTTTGCTTTGAACACACTGCACTTCTGACAGACTGACAGGAATGTTTAGTCAATTTAAATAAAATAATACACCCTGTCTAGATGTACTACAATTATTAACTGAGAACTATAACATTTTAAAATTACTTTTGTGACTGAAATTTGTATTCTTCTTCTCTTTTAGTAATGAATGAAACTGTATAATATTAAGGCAATGTAGCTCTGCTTCACTGGACATAAAAGTACTGTGAAGTGTTCCAACTATGTGGGGCCTGCTTTCGTCTTCATGGAACCACTGATTACTGCTAAGGATGTAAATTACACTGTTAAAGACTTAATAACAAAACAACTCATATCCGGGAATTCCCAGCAAGACTACTACATAAACTGGCTGCCCTGTGCATGACTTCCTTTTATTCTTCTGCCATTTGAGCAAGTGTGCTGCATGTTGCTGGCCAGCAGAGCTGCAAAGGTCATCACAGTAGTTAATGCAACTTAAGTTGCTGGATGTTTGTCACTGACTAACAACTACACAATGAGAAGCAAGCCTACCTTAATATTTGGCTTGATGAGAGCCCAGAGTCTTTAAAAAGCAGCTGATGTACTAAGTACAGTTTCTCCATGTCTGCAAGGACTCTAGGGATTTTGGCAGTCATCAAGACAAATCTGTATCTCACTCCCTACAGTCAGTCGATCTCACTAATGCTAAAACAGACTTGGAGTGAATAAATTACTCTAACCTAAACAGACTATAATGACAAAGTCAAAACACAGCATACATACATAAACATACACCACACACACACACACACACACACACACACACACACACACACACGCACACACACGCACACACATGCACACACCCCATAATCTGTCAATCTCTTAGCACAGAAAATTTGGTCAAAGCCTTAACTAATAAGGGGCAATGCCTAAACAAGGGACATAAGGGACATATTTTAAATATTGGTCTTATAAACTTAGAAAATTTCTAAAATAACAGTTTTTTTAAATTAGCATACATTTTCTGAAGGATAGAAGGTCTGAAACACGAACTAAACATAATTTACTGACTTCAATCTTCCGTGGTTTGCCAAAAAAACATAATTTTTATAAAGAACAAACAAAAAATATAAGGTGAAAATCTGGGCGTTTTGTGAAAATCTGAAAAGTTGAGAGTTATGACTCTCACATACGCAGTCCGTGTTCATATGCAGACAGACAATTTCCACACAGTAACCATCCCCTCCACGCTACACATACACACACACACACACACACACACACACACACGTATAGTTATAATTCTTTGGCAAAGAGACTTATTTTATCCTCTGACAAGGTCTACACACACACACACACACACACACACACACACACACACACACACACACACACACACGTACACACACACAGACACTCTCTCGCTGGACACAAGTGTGCTTTTCAGGAGCAGTCTAGGAACAATGTTTAAGAGACTTGCTTAAACTCACACAGAAGGCAAATGAAGGTTGAGGGAATCAAATCGTGGACAACAGGAAGCAACTCGTTAACAGCTGCTCAGAGCCTTAATCTTCTGCACTAACTGCCAGACTCTCTTAAATTTATTTTATTTTTAATTATCTGTCGCTGCAATTAAATGACAAACAAAAGCAAATCAGCACTGGAACTGCTAAATGCTTGCCTCATTTTTTTTATCCAGTCTCCCCAACAGAATGCATATTCTCACCCCATGTTACGTCAGTAGAAGATTCCAATCCAGTACGGTGTTATCAGTCTCCCAACCGAAGTTAAGTACCAGACATCATAGATTCATAGATTGCTACTAGGCTAATGACCTTGGGGGGTGCATTTTTAAGCCTAGCCAAGTTTTCCCAAAAGAATAATAATGTCCTGCGTCCAAATAGGACATTGAGGGCCAGGCAGTTATAAGCTACCTCTGTCCATATGGGACAAGGGTGCCAGGCCCAGTGTAAATTTCCTATTCTTCATCCACTGATCTAGGTTGCACTTAAAATGGGTAACAGACAAACTCAGCTTGACATGGATGGGAAGCCTGTTCCATAGGAGGGGCAGTCTCTGGGACACATATCTATCTCTCCAGAATGTTCTGTTTAAGTTACAAACAAAATTCAGGTTCTTAGACTTTGTATTTATGGCACTGTTTAACTTATAAATAGGCAGGAGATTCATAAGTGTAGGGTTTGCAGATGCTTTGTAAGCCAGGCATAGATCACCCCTCAGCAACCTATAGGAGACTAAGTAGAGGGAAGGCATTTTAAGGCACTCTGTAAAGGGCAGGTTTGTTATGCCTTGTATTCTTTTTGTAAGGAACCTCTGAGGTCACTGTAGATGTTGCACATGCCTGGTCAGGTACATACTAAAGGGAGCACTGTGCTCTATGCTTGGTTTGATAAGGGCAGAGTATAGTACGATAATGAACTCTTTGTACCTAGATGCCAAGCCCTTCTTAGAAGCTGAGCAACATAAAAAGACTTCATCAATATTGCAGCCATGTGGTGGTCAAAGGTAAGGCTACTGTCTATGTGCGTACCTAGATCCCTGACCACTGGGTCAACTCTTAAGGGAGTGTTATCAAAATAGTAATTAGCTGGGATGGTTGGCTTCCTAAAGGTTACAATTATGCATTTCTTAGCATTGAGTTTAGGACTATGGCTTTGGCACCATTTGTTAGTCAGAGATAGGCCTTCTTGAAGTGGCCTTAGAAAGTGCATTGAAGACCTGTTCCCTAGTAATGGTTGGGGGGATTGAGGTATGCAGTATTTCCTTTGGACTAATGGGGGGATTTCAGCTAAACCTGTCAGCCAAAAGACTGGCAATGGCCTCCAGTTCAGTGAGGGTGATTCCATTTACAAAAATGTTATTTCCCTTGAGGTTACAGACATACCTGTAGAAAGCTTTGTGGTTGACCTTTGCCAAATAAGCTATTTTTCTTCAAATTTAGCTTTTGAAGTATTAGTTAACCCTATTATCTGCCTGATTGCACTGGTCAGGGGGTTTTCAGTATGTTGCACTTTGTTCTTCCTAGACTTGGCCAAGATATTCTTTCTTTTGTTGTATTACTGACTGATACTGGGATGCCACCAGGGTAGCTTGTCTTTTGAGTTAGTCGTTTTCTTAATGCAAGTTTGGTACAGCTCTTTATACAGCTATCAATATGGCTGTACAGGGATTTGTAAATAGCTCAGCATATACTATGGTGTTTACTGGGTTTGGGGGTGCTTGGAATTTAGCCAAGGTGTTGCTAGTAGCGAGAGGTTAACTTTGGAATGGTTTCTAAAGGTTTTTGGTTTCTCTGGGTCCCCAGATTTAATTTTATTTCAAGCAATATTGCTTTATGGTCAGATTTGACAAACAAGGACATTACATTGGGTGAGGGACATCACTCCCTTGTGTTTGTGAGTACAAGGTCAAAGATGTTTGTATGCCTGGTAGGAGAATGGACCCACTGTTCCAGGATGTTGACATTAAATGAAGTTTAGGAATTGTTGAGCTTGTGCATTAGAAATACTGTAGGATTCTCAATCTATAGAGGGATTATTGAGATACACCATGAAGATTGTACTGGGTTGAATGGTGAGGGACTAGATAGGTGGTATGGGTTTCCTGGGACATGTAGGGGGACCTATATGTTGCAAGGATATGCTATGAGACCCTGTTTATGGTGAGTTGCACATGTATGAGTGCCAGTAGATCATACACTTTAACTAGTCTGATTGTAAGGTTGTTTTTAATATAGACTGAGGCTCCTCCACCTTTAGTTCACTCCTGTGCAGTACCTGGTTTATAGGTTTGAAAGGCATTATAACCTTGTACTGCTGGGGTACTCTCCATGACTTTAAATCACATCTCCGTTACTACACAGATGTCTACACTCTCCGGGGAGAGGAAGGCTTGCAGGGAGTAGGTTTTCTTGTCAAGACTTCTAGCATCAAGCAGTACCACCTTCAGATATTCCTTCATAGTTTCAGTTAAGTTGGGAGGTTTATCAATTTGGCACTGCCTAAAAATGCACTATGGGGATCAAAAAGGTCTTTGCCAATATCTGAAATCCTTGAGGGGGTAAGTGCAAACCACTGCTGGCAAGGCAACATGGTCTGTCAACCATGTCCTACTAGGCCATCAAATACTGTAGCCCCCTAGACTAACACCAAAAGCTAAGCCAATTGTTAAAATCAATCATTTTCTGTTGGTAAAGTGGCATCATCCTTGAAGAATGTAGTATGCTGTTCAGTGCTAGGGTCATACTGCTTGACACACATAATCAGCAAGCTCGATCATGTCTCACTTTGTACAGTTAAGGGAGGTATGTCTCAGGTCATTAACACCCACATGGACAATGATTGCGTCATTCTGGTACTGCTAGTTCAATTACCTGAGTTGAGTGCCTGTGTAACTTGACGGGTCCAAGCTACAGAAAAGCAGCTAACCATGACTCTCTCCTTGGGGTACATTGGTGTCCTCATTATAGAATCACCAATGACTGTGTGATGTTTTTTACCTTAAGGGCTTAGCAACAGAGGCACTGGATACAGTGTTACTATGTGCAGCTCTAAGTGGTGTTTTAATAGAGTGTTTATGTGATGGCAGAGGACCTTTTTTTTTTTGATTGTATGGTGTAGGAGGAGGTCTTAGTATTTAAGGAAACTTATATGTACGTGCCAGGATAAGTAGTTTTATGTGTACAGTCTTTAGTCTGTGCAGTAGACATGGTGCAAGTGTCACTGACAACCTCTATAGGATTAGTTTTGGTTGTATTAGAGTTTTGCTTCCACCTTTAAAGTGCATTTATACCTTTCCATATTTTAACTGTTTTATTAAGAATAAGTGAGTTGTCAGTGTACATGAGGCAATTGCTACAATCCTTGGCTCAGAATACACATCTCAACTAGATTGGCCACTCAGAGAGAGTGGGGAAATGCATATCCATGACTGCTGATCTATTAGGGAGGAGTGAGGGAAATTTAAATATTGAATATGTCAATAACACTAGGAACCTGATGAGCAACACCATCTATGTGCAAACTAGATACTCTAGTGTTTAGAAACTCTGTCTAGACAGTAAGGGTACTTTAAGGGAACAAATAAACACGAATACAGTAGCTCCAAGTAACCAAGACTCACTCTCTTGAGTTCTAAAAAAGTCCTGACATTATGGATGAAAGCACTTAACCGATCATTCGTGCTCTTAATAAAAGTTTTAAGTTCTAGTCAACCTTCATTATTTGGAGCTACTACATTCATGTTTATTGGTTGTGTTTGGTTGCAGTAGTTTCATTCCCAATTTAGAGGTTACTCGTTGTATTTTACGGGAAACATACTGTAAGAGATTGGTGTCTACACAGATTAAAACGTAGAAGTACGCTGTGAGATATCAGCATCTGTACAGATCACTGCTAGATGTTGCTTTGCAGAGAGCAGCAGTTCTAACTAAAGGCTGTAAAAAGGTCAAAAGTTCATATATTTAACACAGAAACACTCAATCCAGCTGTGACAGCAGATACGGTAATGTAAGTCTCAGCTTGCTTGTAGGTTCTGAGCCAAGCATTGTGCCACAGCAAAGCTTAAATAGCAGAGGATATTTGATAAAAAATACAAACAATTCCCTGTGACCAATCAAAAACTCTTATTTCCTTCATACAATCCCAGGCAAGACAGTGACTCAGGTCCCCTCTACTGTCACTAAAGTGGAACCAAGGCAGTTCTAATTAAAAACTACAAAGAATGTCAAAAAGTGCAGATATTCAACACAGAAACAAACAATGCAGTTATGACAAACATAATGATAAAAACAAGTGCCAAAAAAGCGGATATAGGTTCATAGGTTCATAGGTTCATACTAGGCTATCTGCCCGAGGGCATTTACAAGCCTAGCCCATCGTTTTGTGGCTTACGCCACCCCTTTAGTATGGGGAACTATACCCATTATTTTGCTGTGCCTCTGTCGAGCAGTGACACTGAGGTAATCCCTGGGGTATATCTGCGATCTCCCATCCATTGGTCAAGATTTCTCTTGAACAAGGCCAGCGAGGTGCTCTGCCTCACATGTACCGGGATTTTGTTCCACAGCATAGGGAGTCTTTGGGTGATGAATCTATCCCTCCAGCACGTCCTATTAATAGCCGTGTCGAGGTTTAAGTCTCCCGCCCTTGTGGCTCTGATGGATCTAGATTTTTTGAGGTGAAGCATATTCATCAAATCTGGGTTTGACATGGCCTTGTATATTAGGCAAAGGTCACCTCTGAGCAAGCGGTAAGTGACTGAATAGAGCTGGAGTTCTTTCAGTCGGTCAGCATAGGACAGATTTTTGAGACCCTTTATCCTTTTGGTGAGGAACTTTTGTGGCCTCTCCAGCTGCTGCAAGTGTCGGGTCAGATACATCCCGAATGGGGCATTGTACTCAATCATTGGTCTGATGAGTGATGAGTAAAGGGAGACTATGACCTCCCTTGATCTAGATGAGAATCCCTTCATGATAAGGTGGGCAATGTAGAAGGTCTTCCTAACTACTTTAGCTACATGGGTGTCGAATGACAGACTACTATCAACCTGGGTCCCCAGGTCCCTGATAACTTCTTCTGTGCTCAGTGGATTGCCACCTATTTGGTAGCTAGGGGTAACCTTGTTTTTCCCAAAGGGTATGACTATGCATTTTTGGCATTTAACTTCAGGCCGTGGCTCTGGCACCAGTTTTCCGCTTCTGTGAGACCCTTCTGAAGGATATCTGTGTCAGATGTGTTTTCTACTATGGCCCAGTTTGCAGTCATCTGCAAACTTTGTCAGCCATAACCCTCCTGTGTTTGCTTGTACTTGGAAAAGTAGATGCCAAACAAGAGTGGGCCCAGGACTGAGCCCTGTGGGACACCACTTGTGACAGGTTTTGAGTCTGACATGGCGCCAGCAACTCTGACCCTGTGGGTTCTGTCACTCAGCCAGTTTGCAACCCATCTTGTGATGTATGGGTTAACATTTAAGCTGATGAGTTTTTCAATGATACCCGAGTGGGGTATTGTATCGAAGGCCTTCGCCAGATCGAGGTAGGCTGTATGGACTGCCTTTCCCTCATCAATGGCTTTGGTGACTGTTTCAAGAAGTCAACCAAGTTTAAAAGGCATGATCTGCCTTTGACAAAGCCAAACTGGGTTGGATCCAAAGTCTGCAAATTCCCTATGTCTTTATTTATGAGGTCCATTATGATCCTCTCCATGGCTTTGCAGATAAGGCTTGTCAAGCTAATGGGCGGTAATTTCCAGGGTCGGTGGAGGCACCGCCTTTGTGAAGTGGGACCACAGTTGCAGTGCGCCACTCCTGGGTACGTATCCAGAGGTAAGACTTTGATTAAACAGCTGTCCTAGCTGTGGGTTTAATTCCTCATTGAGTTCGTGGAGCACACAGCCGGGGACACCATCAGGTCCCATGGATGCTGTGTTTTTTGCTTTGGAGAGAGCAGTTCTCACTTGGGCTGGAGATGTTTGGGGGCTGCAATCGCTTGGTATAGATATCTCTCCTTTTGGGGGAGGGGAGAAGTTTGCACTGAACCTGTCAGCCAGTATGTTGGCAATGTCTGTAGGATCAGTAATCTTCACATCATTTTGAACTAGTTCTGAGCATATCTGGGAGTTTCCTCCTAGGTTTCTAACATAGCTAAAGAAGGCCTTATGATTGTCTTTTGAGTCTTTAGCTATTTTTCTCTCGAAATTTGCTTTGGATGATTTTATGAGAGCTCTTAGTTTTTACTTATAGTGATCAAGGGTGTCTTACCTTTTAAGGATTTTGCTTTATCTTGTAGTAGCTTCCTCCTTTTATTGTAGAGTTTGTTTATGGCTGGGGTCCACCAGACTGGACGCTTGCCTTTGGTACTAAGAGTCTTTGTTTTGTTTGGGATTGCCTTATCCATGCAGTCCTGCAGGTGCTGGTAGAAGGTGTTTGTAAGTGATTCAGCGGCTTGAGTACTGTTTTCCGCCGCTCGGGGCCTTAAAGGAGACCACACTAGTCTTTAGAAGTGTGAAGTCGGCTTTTGAGAAGTTCTTTACTGTGGTCTTTTTTATTTTAGGTGGGGGTGGGATGAGGACCTCCAGCGAGATTAGTTTGTGATCTGATCTGACCAGTGAGGGGTATACTTCCGGTGTTGAACATTGTGCTCCCATGTTCGTGATGATGAGATCAAGTATGTTATCTCCTCTTGTGGGGATGGTGACTAGTTGTTCCATGGCATTTGAGTTTATGAATTCCAGGAACTTTTGGGCTAGGGTGTTTGGGCTTGAGTAGTGTTCCCAGTCTATATTAGGATAATTGAAGTCACCTAGTATGATGGTGTTTGGTGATACATTTATCCCCTCTAGTGTTTTCAGGAAGGCCATGTGAGGTTCCTGAGTTTGTGAGGGTGGCCTGTAACATGCTACAATTTGCAGAGCAGTCTTGCCTATGGTTAATTGCACCTGGATGGTCTCCGATGCATCGTGCGTTGCCACCAGTCTTGAGGTGTGGGTGTCCTTGATGAATATGGATACCCTCCTTTCTTGGTATTGTCCGGATTTTGGGGCCGGAACGCATGATATGAGGTAAAACCTGATAGCGCTGGGGTGCTCTCAGGAGCCTTGAACCAGGTTTCTGTCACAGCACAGACATCGATGTTCTCCATACTGAGAAGGGCCTCGAGTGCGTGCATTTTGAGATTGAGACTTCTGGCATTGAGCAGCATTACCCTTAGTTTTTTCCTTTTTGTGTTCTAGGGTGGTAGGTTTAGAATTTGAGCCTTGCCTAAAAAGGCACTATGGGGTGGCAAGAGCCTTGCCAATATCCGAATCCCAGGGTGACAGGTGCAAGCCGTCCTCAAGCAGCGTGGCTTGTCCAGCATGTCATCCCAGGCAGACAGATACTGGATCCCTTTGAATGACACCAGTGTTTAAGCCAATTGTTAAAGCTGATCATCTTATCTCTGTATTGTGGCATCACTCTTGGTGAAGGTAGGATACTGCTCAAGGTCAGGGTCATACCTGCCTGGGCTACATAATCAGAGAGCTCCTCAATGTCTCTTTTCATGTAGTCCAAGGAGGTACGTCTCAGGTCGTTTACACCAGCGTGGACAATGACTGAGTCATATTTGTACTTGCTGTTGAGAGACCTGAGTGCTTGCGTTATGCGGCGGATTCTAGCGCCCGACAGGCAGCTTACTGTGACCTTCTCCTTACTCAGTCTGGTGAGCGGACGCCAGTGTGTCTGACTATGGAGTCACCAATGACTAGTGTGTCTGGCATTGTGTTTGGCCTTAAGGGCTGTGACTGTTTGACACTCTGACTGTGAGGTCTATGTGTTGCAGGTGTTGTGTTCTGAGGTGGTGGTTGTTTGGGTGTCTGCTTTGTTGGCCTCTACTGTTTTGGTAGATTTTTGATCAGAGCCTCCGAGTATGTCTTTGTGTGTTTATGTGTATGATTTGAGGTTGTAATGGTGCTATGTGAGACTGGGTCTATAGTGTGTGTGGTAACCTTCTCCTCCTGACTGGTCTTGCCAGTCCTGTGTTGAGAGAGCTCAGCCTCCAGTTTGGCCGTATAGTTGCATCTCTCACATGTATTTGTGTTTTGTGGGAGGAGGAGAGGGTTGTCTGTGTACATGAGGCAATTGTAACATTGCCTCAGTATTCCCAGGTTCACCAGCTGAGCAGGAGAGGACACTAGCAACTGATCCCTCGACATGCTAGAAGGATAGACAAAAACTTTAAAAAGATTCAGGGGATGTGGGTGACCGAGAAATGGGGGTTTCCTTTTGGGGTACTATCTATGACAAGAGTGCCGTATCAAGGTAATAAGTACTGTAGGAGCAAGTGCTAGGTTTAACAGATAGAGAATAGTCTACTTGGAGTCAAGTGGAGATGATCTTTTTAGTTATAGGATACGCTGATTAGATCAGTAGTATAGTTCGAGGAAGGTAGTTTTAAGGGAAAATTTGAAGAGTGGACTTTAGGTAGCCGAATAGTTTAAACCTGCCTAACCGGGCTGCCCTAGTGTGCAACAGTGGCAGCTCATTAACGCTGGCATCGCGTTTTATACCAGGGGGCTGGAAAAAGCTAGAAACTGACCCAAAACGACCAATAAACTACTAGTTACTGGCTGAAACCTCACAAAACTGGACAAAAGGCAGCTCAATGCTTCCCACTCCCACTGGTAAGCAAGGTAACTTCCTCCCCCCCAAATAAGGCAAGGAAACAGTACACAGGAACTACAACCAAAGCCCAGGAATCAGCAACTCTGAAACTGGACTAAACTAGTAAAGCAGGAAAAACAAGAGATATTTTTTTCTTTTTTTCTTTTTTTTCACAAAACAGGCAGAAACAGGTACAGCAAACACTTATAAATGCTATGAATCAGCTACTACAGCTTACACAGAAGAATTTGCTACAAATACAGTCAAATAGTAACAAACAAGGATTCCAAGTGCAATATTAAGTTAAATGCAGTAAAAACAGCTTCAATGTAACAGAAAGGCAGGTGAAATACAGTCGCTAGGTATTCAGAGGTATGGGAATCTTAGCTTTTCTAGAGTTTAGCAGAAACCAGCAACACTCTTCTTCTCAAGTAGTGCTGTCTCTAAATGTTTCAAACGCCTCAAAGCTCATAG
Source organism: Protopterus annectens (assembly GCF_019279795.1). Classification (NCBI taxonomy): domain Eukaryota; kingdom Metazoa; phylum Chordata; order Ceratodontiformes; family Protopteridae; genus Protopterus; species Protopterus annectens. Next base: position 1,383,983,948 of record NC_056725.1, read on the forward strand.
GTTATGAGCCAAGCATTGTGCAACTGTGACATTTAAATAGCAGTGGAGGCTCGATAAAACAAAACAAAATATATATATATATATATATATATATATATATATATATATATATAAACAAGGCCCTGTGACCAATAAAAAACAGCACATTCTTCTTTCCTTTACACAGTCCTGGGCGCAAAAATGACTCAGGTCCCCTCTACTCTCAATAAAGTGGAATCAAGGCAGTTATAATTTCTTCTTCTTCTTTAGGCTTTTCCCGGTTAGGGGTCGCCACAGCGGAACTCCGGTCCGCTAATGATTGGCAGCAGAGTTTTACGGTGTCGAGGTGCCAGCTCGATGCCCAACTTTCAACAAAGGCAAGCCCATTCACACATGTCTTTCGAACGCCACTCGACTGTGGGAAGGACATGCAGACTCCACACAGAAGGCGCTCCAGCGGAGAATTGATCCTCTTGCTGTGAGGCGACAACACTACCGCTGCACCACCGCGGCTTCCAGTTATAACTAAAGACTGTAAAAAAAGGTCAAATAGTGCAGATATTCAACACAGAAACACTAAATTAATGTAGCAAAAACAAGTGCCAAAACAGTGGGTATGGTAATATAAGTCTTGGTTTTTGTACAGTTTAGCGGAAACCAGCCATACTCTTCTTCTCAAGTAGTATGGTTGCCAAATTCACATTTTAAACAAGCTAGCCTTCCAGCCAGTCAAACAAAGGTACAATAATACTTACACCAGCAATTCCTAGCTCAGAAGGGCATAGGCTATCCTTTCCTGCCACTACAATGTAGACCACAAACCTTACTAATGTAAAATAACTGGCTTTGAGTCCAAGTGCAAAAACCAGAACAAATACATTTAGAATAACAGGCACAATAAGCCTTCACCAGCAATTCCCAGAAAGGTGAAAACTACCCTTTCCTCCAACAATGTAAACCACAAACCTTTTTAATGTAAAATAACAGGTTTTATTCACTGTCTGCAAAAGAATACTTTAATAAATGACCCTAGCCAAGACCTCTTAAAACTCCAAAAAGAGCAAAAACTAAAACAAAACAAAATGCAATATAAGAGTAAAGATAAAAATGGAGGTAACCAAACCTTACACGAATAAATTCAATCCAAAATGAAATACAGACAAAGATTAGCAGTACTTAGGCAGAAAACAGCAAGTCACACAGCACTACAGCTAAAGATGCCACTAAATACTTGCAATTAAATGAGGAATGCTACTTTTCAGCTCCTCCCAGAAATTATCTGGATTTTATTCATTGTCTGCAAATAAATTATTTTCTGACACTAGCCAAAACCTCTGAAAACTCAAAAAGATGAACTAAATCTAAAACAAAACAAAATGCAATACAAGAGTAAAGATGAAAAAAAAATGAAAGTAACCAAATAAAATGAGTAAGCAAACAAATAAATCCAATCCAAAATCAAAGCCAAACATACATACGCAGAGGACAAGTCACAAAGCACTACAGCTCAACATCATATTAAAAAATATCTCCCACTACTTGATAAATGGATAAATATTTATCTGTCCTCAACTGCAGGTTTCAGAAACACCAATCATGACAGTAACTATGTTTTAACAAGTATGATATTTAAATGAAACATGGCATTCTTTGCTTTAATCTCAAGATACAGCTGTCAATTGTGACGTCTGGATCCATGATGACCATAACATGGCAGTACAGCCAACATATTTATATAGGTAAAAAGGGTAAGGATCACTTGTGGCCCAAATTGTGAAGCCCAGTTTGTGGTAACTGGACAATGCAGAGATGCCTACAGTATGTTCGTAGTTGAACGGTACTGTGTGGGATCTGTGACTTCTAGAAAAGACTCATTCCTTCAGAGTTAATAGCCTAAAATATATTACAAGTGAGACAATGAGAGAAACATCATCATTGCTGAAGGCACATGTTGCTACTAATTAACAGGCTGCAATATAAAATTTAATTGCAGACTATTAAAATATTTGCTTGGCTCTGAGAAATAGGAACGGTTGGACTTCTGCAGGGTATTGAGCAAATGGGTATATACTAAGTGCAGGTGAAAGCACTGAACAATTGACAGCTACAGGGACGTGTGCTCTGCTCATGCAATACATCCTCAATGTTGTATTTTACTGGATCTGGTAAATTTAGCCACAGATTTTTTTTCTTTAAACACTGGAACTTCAAGATTTAAAAAAAATTGACATTGTGAAGCAAACGGCCACACAGCCACACTGTTTCTGCCAGTGGCAAATCCTTCTGCACATACACATGCAAGGAATTAGAAGTTATGTACTCACCATAATGTTCCATCTGAGTAGGTAGTTCATTTGTCTGCAACCTATGGGTTACGGATCCGATATCGGATCCGAGCCGGCAACTTGTTTCAAGCTAATGGATCCGAGCTCCTAGCTCCTCCCTTCACCCATAATCCCCTGCTAACCCTCCATGACCTCAGATCTAGTTTGCCCCTCAAGATATATCCAACAAAAGGATATCTAACTACTAGTAGATCCGAAGAAGGCCAGGGGGAAGGAGGGGGGGATGGTTGCAGACAAATGAACTACCTACTCAGATGGAACGTTATGGTGAGTACATAACTTCTAAATCTGAAGTAGGATGTTCATTTGTCAGCAACCTGTGGAACAGAGTCCCCAGCTACCTGCACCTTGGGTGGCCATTATGGAAGGATATTATGAAGCACCGCAGAGCCAAAGGATGCTCTCCCTCTAGAAAGCAAGTCTAGCTTGTAGTGGTTGATAAAGGTATGAGATGAAGCCCAAGTGGCTGCAAAACAAATATCATCCAAAGGAACTCTAGACTTGAAAGCCGCAGAAGTAGAAATGGAGCAGTTGGAATGAGCACAAACTCCTTCTGGTGCAGGTCTACCTGAGGCTTGATAAGCCAGTAGGATACATTGGGAAATCCAGCGGGATAGAGATACTTTAGAGATAGCTTTTCCCAAGTTAAATTTGGCAAAGGAAACGAACAGCTGGTCGGATTGTCTATGGCCAGCTGTCCTATGAGTATAAAAGTGAAGCTGCCTATGAACATCTAATGAGTGCAGCTTGTACTCTCCCTTATTCTGATATTTAGGGAAGAAAACTGGCAAATTTATGGATTGATTTATGTTGGTTTCTGATGCTATCTTGGGAAGAAAGGAGGGATTGATCCTGAGGTACACTCTATCTGGGTGAAAGATCAGGTAAGGAGGCTTCACAGAGAGCTTGAAGCTCTACACTCTTTTCGCTGAAGTGATGGCTACAAGGAATGCTGTTTTCCATGACAAGAATTTGAGATCTACTGAAGCAGTGGGTTCAAAGGGTGGAGCAGTCAAGGCTTGAAGAACTAATGTAAGATCCCAGGGAGGTACGGCTTCCTTTACAGGGGTCTAAGTAAAAAGGTGCCCTTGAGAAAGGTTTTACACAATTTGGCCGACATCAAGGGCCCTGTATCATGTCCCACATGGTAATGTGATATGGCTGCCAATTGCACTTTGACAGTTGAACAACTAGCGCCTTCCTGAAAGAGTTCAGTTAGGAAGTCTAATATGGATGGAAGAGGAGCCGTAAAGGGATCTAGATCGTGATGCTCCGCCCAGATGGAAAAACGTTTCCATTTACTGTGGTACACTTTCCTGGTGGAGAGCTTATGCTCTGCCATGAGGAGGGCTTTGACTGGTGAAGAGATACCGGGAGTCCTAACTAGGAGTGGAACTGGAGCAACCAAGCTGTCAGTTTCAGATTGTCCAGGTTTGCAGTTGGTAAATTCAACGGATGGGAGATGAGATCCGGAATGGGATCTAGAATCCAAGGGTGATTCACAAGGTGAGACCACAGGTAAGGGAACCAAATTTGCCGAGGCCAGAATGGGGCAATGAGAATCATCTTGCTCCCCAACCGCGAGGCTTTCTGTAAGAGTTTTATCATTAGTGGTAGAGGAGGATAGGCATAGAGTAGACCGGGTGGCCAAGCATGCACCAGAGCGTCTCTTGGAGTTTCCCCTGGAGGGGGGATTAGAGCGAAGAAATTGTCGCAATTGGTGTTTGATGGAGATGCAAAAGATCGCAGCAGGGTCGCCCCATGTTGCAATATCTGCTTCGCTACTAGAGGATTGAGAGACCACTGCAGGGTAAGAAGGGTGCGGCTGAGCTTGTCCGCTAGGATGTTGGTCCTCCCCGGAATGTGCGTTGCAATCAGAAAGCGGATGGTGGAGATCGCCCATTTCCACACTCTCATGGCTTTGCGGCATAGAGGGTAAGATCTGGTTCCCCCCTGTTTGTTGATGTACCAGACCACCGACATGTTGTCCGACTGAATTGCAATCGTACCTGTGGGAAGGAAGCCCTGAAGTGCTTGCAACGCCAACAGCACCGCTCTCATCTCCAGAACGCTGATATGCAGGGAGGTCTCTGTATCGTTCCACGTGCCTTGGACTGTCCTGCCTGAATAATGCCCCCCCCCCCCCACCCGAGGCGGGAAGCGTCCGTGGTCACCGTGGCGAGAGGGGGAGAGGTGCAGAAGGGACGGCCCATATGGAAGTTCGAGGTTTGCAGCCACCATAGTAGCGCCCTCCTGCAAGCCTTGCTGATAGCAATGGGATGGTGGAGAGGAAGGGATAGAAAGGACCATTGCACTAGCAGAGTCCATTGCGGTACCCGCATGTTCAAACGGGCGCATGGGAGGAGCGTAATCGCTGCCGCCATGGAGCTTAGTGCCCTCAGGACCAATTTTGCTGGCGAAGCCTTTGAATGGAGGATAGCCCGCACATGAAGTTGTAAGTTCCGGATTCTCTCGGAAGTTAGGAAGGCTCGCAAATCTCTGGTGTTTATTCTGGCACCTATGAATTCTATAACCTGCGTTGGAGCCAGTAGAGATTTGCCGACGTTGATAGTAATGCCTAGTTGTGGGGCTAGATGGAGAAAGAAGTCTCTGGCTGAGCAAAGTAGATGCCTTGTTGGTGCGGTCAGGAGCCAGTCATCCAGGTACAGAAAGACCTGTATTCCCTGGAGTCTCAGGTGAGCCGCAATCACTGCTAATACCTTGGTGAACACCCTGGGGGCTGTGGTGAGGCCAAAGGGAAGGACCCTGAACTGGTAGTGACTAGCCCCCAGCCGGAAGCAAAGGAACCTCCTGGATCGTTTGTCCATTAAAATGTGGTAGTACGCATCCTTGAGGTCTATAGAGCACATCCAATCATTTTCCCTCAAAAGGGGGAGGATAGATTGAAGAGTGACCATCCGGAATTTTTCCTTGGTTACTGACAGGTTCAAGCGGGAAAGGTCTAGGATAGGTCTCAAGTCCCCCGTCTTTTTTGGCACCAAAAAGAACCTGGAGTAGAACCCTAATCCGAGCTGGTCTTGGGGGATGGGCTGGATGGCTCTTTTTCTTAGCAGCTGCTGAATTTCTGCAGCTGCGGCCTCCCTCTGATCGGGTGGCACATCGGGGAGGTTCTTGGATTTGGGGACAAGGAGTATTGGTATTTTGTACCCCCTGGATATGATGCGAAGCACCCAGCAGTCTGTTGTGATGGACTCCCATGCCGCTAGGTGTTCCGAAAAGCACCCCCCGACTGCCTCCAGAGTGGAGCAGCCGGGCAACCCCTCAGGGCTGCTGCGCGGGCCGCTCAGAGAAAGGTTCTCTGGACCCAAAGTTTCTTGGAGCCCCTCTGCCCCTGGGACGGCATCCTCCCTGTCCACCTCTGCCACGGTAGAACTGGTTGTCCGGAGCTGATTGGGAATGTTGTGATTTTCGGAACCACATCTTCTTCAGACCCTTTTGGTTCCTTGAAAAGGACCGCTGGGGAGCAGAGAAGCAGACTCCGATGGCAGACACCGTCTTTCCGTCTTTCTCGCTCTGGACAAGTGTCTCGCGAACTGTTTTGCCAAATAGGGCAGAACCATCAAAGGCGCTCGAAGATGCTTTAAAGGGCTCCGTAAAATCGCAATGACGGAGCCAGGCCTGACGTCTCATGACTAGGCCTGCTCTGCTAGCCCTAGCGGCTCCCTCTGTGGCGTGGGACAATAGCCGCATAGAGGTGTTTGAAATCGATCTCAGAGTGGCCATTCGGGTGGAGTACAATTGTTTGTCATCCTCCGACATGGACTCAGGGGGGGATGCAGCGTATTCTTTGATAAGATCCCGCTGCATCCTGATGACATGTGCCATATAGTTCAGAGACCTTACCGAGAAGGTCGCTGAACTAAAGACTCGCTTCCCTAAGCGGTCCATCAAACGGGACTCTTTGCTCGGTGGATGGACTGAGGGGCTCTCCTGAGCCAATTCCCTCTTTGTGGCTGCCGCCATCAACATGGCATCTACAGGGGGCCCCTTACTCCAATGTGATCAGTCTGAGGGGGGGGGGCTAAGAATCCTATCCGGGCATTTCGGTATTGGCTCTACGGTGTCCGGATCCTTCCACGCTCTGGTGGTAATGAGGTCCACCAGGGGGTCGGCTGGAGGGGACACCCAAGAGGTAGACGGGCCTGCCTCGAATGCCTCCAGAAACACGGACTCGTCAGAGGAAGACTTGGGGGCAGACCACCCACCTCTGATTCTCAGCATCTCCATGATGTCTCCAAAGGAGACATCCTCAGGGGGCAAACTTGGGGAGCCTTCCCCTTCCTCCAAGTCCGTGTCCTCGGTTAAGGACTCAGGGGAGTCCACGTGCCTCCTTTTGCACTTATGCTTGCGGGGAGCTTCCTCGGGCGGACTGTCCGAGGAGGCCTCGCTAGCAACATCTTGTTCCAATGGAACTATCTGTGACATCGAAGCAGGCTGTCCTTTTGGCCGGGTGATGGAAGCCTGGCCCAGCAGAGAGGGAGTGCAGGTAGGAGCCGATGCAAGGACCGGGGGTCCAGATGCTCTCAACAGAGCCCTCTCCACAACATCAAAGGCCGAGGGAGAGCCACTCTCTAATGGATCTGAAAGACAGCTCCCACTGGGATCCGATGAAGGGATCGGAGCCGGCGCCGAGACCGTCGGATCCGAGGGACCAGTGCGCTCCGACCTGGACGGAGCCGAAGGCACACTGAATCCCCCGGATCCGAAGCTTGGACCACGGCTCCGAGAGGTCGGATCCGACAGGCTCGAGGGCAGGGTCAGATCCGAAGTACCAAGTACTGTCGGTGCCGACCCACCCCCAGCTCCAACGCTGCTCGGCTCCGAAAGCTCCGAACCCGGATAGCGGGTCGGAGAAGGAGCAATTGGGTGGAAAAAAGGTCTCGAGCTCCCCCCCTGAGGGGGGGGAGGCAAGAGCACTCCCATCTGCAGCTGGGCTTGGATGAATCTTCGCATCATCCGGTCCAAGTCTGCATCGGATAAACTGAAAGTGGATCTCGAAGAGGCCACCGAGGCAGGCCTGGAATGCCGCCTCGATGACCTCGACGGAGATCAGGTCTCCTCCTCCTCGGGCCCCGGGGAGAAACCAGGGGATCGGAGCCGAGGAGGAGGAGACCTAGATGCAGTGGAGGGAGAAGCCCGCTTAGCTGGTGGGGCCGAAACGGAAGTCTCGGCCCGCCGCTTGTGGTGCTTCTCCTCCGCTTTCCTCCTGGCCTCCCTGTCCTCTGACACTTTAGCGGGAGTTTGAGTCCCGGACGGAGGCAGGGGGGCAGGAGTGGCAGTGACCACAGGCTGTGGTGGAGCCACGGGAGCAGCAGAGGTAGCGGAGGCCGAAGCCGAGTACGGGGGTAAAAGTCCCGCCAGGACCAGCTTCGACCTCTGCTCTTTCAGTGCCCTGGGGTTGAACGCTGCATAGATGGTACAGCCCGAGGTAAGGTGTTCAACCCCAAGGCACCGAACGCACCGAGTGTGGCCATCAGCCGGGGAGAGCTTATGGTCACACTCGGTACATTTGGAAAATATGGCTTTTGGGGCCTCAGCCATTCTTTTTTGAAAAAGAAAAGGAAAAAACTACTACACACACACACAGGCCCCAAAAGAAATGCAACACACACTCACACACTAACGACCAGCGAAGGGAGGGTAACTAATAAAGATCAAAAAATAAGGAACCTAACACTTACACACTTTTACTTGATTAATTTAAATTAAAGAAGAAATTTCTGACAGGAATTACAAATAGAAATAGTAAAATATTTCACTTAGCTGACGAGCTCAAAAGGATCCAGCCATCCACAAGCGCGGCAAACTAGATCTGAGGTCATGGAGGGTTAGCAGGGGATTATGGGTGAAGGGAGGAGCTAGGAGCTCGGATCCATTAGCTTGAAACAAGTTGCCGGCTCGGATCCAATATCGGATCCGTAACCCACAGGTTGCTGACAAATGAACATCCTATTTCAGATCAATTATTTACACTAACTGAGTCACTGCAACACTCTTAAAAGGGCCTCATACCTTCCAGTTTGTCCATTTAAACTCAAAGACCAATCAGCCTTTGCAGGACAGGTCTTCAGCTCAGCATAAACCACACATTTTTAAAACATTGGCTAATCAACGTTGGATAGACTGGTCAAATATAACCCTTTTCAGACAAGCTCAGGAACTTGCAATTACTTGTAGCTAGTTGTTAGATTTGTTTCTAGTACCTATTTAGTTTTGGCTAACTAAAGTGTGATTTTACATTAAGAAGGCATGGACTACAATTTCAATGGCAGTAGAAAGGTAGCCTGGTTTGTCTGAATTTGGATAAACACAGGTAGGCTTTAGAGAGAACTACTTGTTGTAGTTAGTTGTTTGATTTGCTTCTGATATTGTTTCACTTTTAGCAAACTAAAGTTATGTTTACATTGAGAAGACAGGGACTGCAATTCTAATGGAAGCAGAAAGGTAGCCTGGTCTGTCCTAGCTGGAAAATATACAAAGAGGCTTAAAGTGACAATGACTTCTTGCAGCTAGTTGGTACTTTTTTCATTTTTGGCTAACTAAAGTGTGTTTTTACATTAAGGAGACTGGGACTGCAATTCTAGTGGCAGTAGAACGGTAGCATGGTCAACCTGACTTGGGGAACACACAGGGAGGCTTAAAGTGAAATTGTTACATCAGCCAGAGGGCGTTTTAGGGACTTATGTTGTTTGGAGTTAATCTGTACTTGAGAGCTAATTTTAATGTGCTTTTACATTAAGAAATTCCAGGATCATCCACCATGTTGCAAAAGGTGTTAACCTGGTCTCTCTGAGATGGGAAGCACTCCAGGAAGCTCAGAAATTGTAGATGTTTATTGGCCAGAATGCACAAGAGTTATAGTTTTCAGCTTTTTTGTGTATTCAATAAGTTAGGTGCTTTTGTGCAGAGCTGGCCACTGTGCAGCAGTGGTTAGCAGTGTCCTGTATGGTAGAAAATGCTCAGTTTGTAAAAATTACCTATAAAGCTAGTATTCAGGACTTTAACCAGTAACACAGAAAAGCTTTGCACAAAGCTAAGTGTAAGGCAGCTAGTTAGCACGTTGAATGGCGCTAATACAAGATCATAGCAATAACAAGTACCCTTAACACTAGACACCACTCAGGTGACCCCTGTAAAGTCCCTAAACGATAATAACCCAACCCCAACACAGGTCCCAACAATATGGATATGCAATTTTCCTAATGTCTCTGTGGCCAGCTTGGTAGATATGGGCAACCTGACACAATGTCGAAATTGTCTCATGTACTCAGACAACCTCTTAATTCTTAAAGAAACTAATACATTATGTGAGAGACGTACATACATAACTTTCTTGGAGGTAAAAATCTCACTTACAAACAAGTTTGTTAGGAATGCACACACACACACAGACACACACACACACACACACACACACACACACACACACACACACACCAGATTACATTCTTCACATATATCACTCACCACACACATGGAACTTCTTACACTGAAGCACTTAAAAGAAACCTTCCCAACCTTCAAAGACCTCTGAAGCTGACAAATGACAACACCTATCATCAGCAATCACTGAAGCACACACCAAAAGGAACACCTAACATCACACATAAGCTTACACACAATTACCCCCTAAAATCAAAGTCCATAAGGCAAGCAAACACTTTACCTATTACTCCTTTCATAGGAGATTCTATTGTATGACACACAGATGCCCCTCTCTCCAGGCTGGACAAGTTGAAGATAATGGTTAGTTGCCTATCTGCAGCTAGAATCTGCAATATCACACGCACACTCAAGTCACCATAGTGCATGTGGGTGTAAATGACCTGGAAGGTACCTCACTAGACTATATGAAAAGCGACAGTATGATTTTCTCTGAATAAATGTCACAGAGAGGTATGTGCCTTCCATTAAGCAGCATTCAACATTCATCAAGGATGATGCCACAGTATGAACAGAAAATTATTGATTTTTAATAACTGGCTTAGTTTCTGGTGTCAGTCCAGTGGGATCTAATATCTATGAGCATGGGAGAACATGGTTAACTGACCACATTGCTTTGCTAAGGAAGATTGGCATCCCCCCCGGGCTTCCAGATACTGACTAAAACATTATCCACCAAATTAGAGTATTTTTTAGGTAATGACAAAATGACAGAATGAATGACAAAGCAAAAAACAAAAGTCAAAGCAGCTTTAAAGTGTAACTGTTCAATGCTAGGAGCCTAAACAAGAAGGTCTACATCCTACAAGTTCTCCTTACTCTGCAGAATGTGGATATCTGTGCAGTTCCCAAGACTTGGATTAACACCACAGAAATTACTCCAGCAGTGGAAGGCTACAATGACTTCCACATATTAAGGCCAACAGCAGCACAGACAGGGACTAAAAGTTGAGATGTTTTGATCTATGCTAGCAACAAATACAATTCCAGGTTGGTTAAAAAGGATGATACCCTGGAGTTCATCCACATCCAAATCTCCATTGGCACAGTTCCTAACCATGTCCTGGCCAGCTACAGGTCACCCTCTAAGAACTATGAATCTCACAACTCTTACCTAAATCTATCAGTGCTGCTCACCATCCAAACAAATACCCTACTTATGGGAAACTTTAACTGAATTTACAGACAGAGAAAGACAGATAGAGAAATCTACACTGTCTCTAACTCATAGGCACAATGTTTCCTGGACTTTATCACCATGAACACCCTGGACCAGACAGTACACACTCCAACCAGAGGATCAAACATACTGCACCTAGTAATCACCAACATGGGAGAGCACTGCACCCACCTCTTGTGTCACATCCTCATTGGTGAGACTGGACCACAAAACTGTTTGCCATGGAATAAAAATCAACCCAGAAAACCCAACTAAAACCTTAACAGTTAGAAACTATTGTAAAGCAAATTACATCCTATTAAGTGATAGTTGTTCAGCTACCTAAGAAGAATTATTCACAGAAACTCTCTACAAACATGTAAATGCCTGCATTGAGGCTACAATACCTAATCAAAACTAAACCCAAATCTAACACCAAAAACAAATACCACTGGTGGAATCCGTACCTTAGCAGGGTATATAACAAAAGAAAAAAGTCATGGCCAAAATCAGAAAGAGCAGAACTCATAGAGACAAGAGCTCACTGATTCAACTAAACAGGAGATTAAGAGGTCTAATAAAGTCCAACAAGGCCAATTGCAAGGTCAGGATAGCCTCCCATGTTAAGTATAATCACAAGACCTTCTTCAATTATGTTGGGATATAGGTATATATATACACACACACACACACACACACACACACACACACACACACACACACACACACACACAAACACACACATATATATATATATATACACACACATATATATATATATATATATATATATATATATATATATATATATATATATGGATATAGGTTCGTGACAGAAGATCTAAGTTCCACAACACTGAACATTATATGGTTGAGAACACATGATCAAATCACCAAAATGTCAAAGCTTATGTATGGAGATTGCAATACAGTGGGGATCAGGGAATTTACCCTTTTCCCAACGGTAGTGCAATCTCAGACTTGTATATACAATATCCAGGGGATGTAGGGGGTACAGGGAGGAATCCCCCCGTGCAAAAAAAATGTAGATTCTTGTTAAGAAATTATGTACTCACCATAACGTTCCATGTGAGTTGCTCCATCTTGCCTTCATTCTTTACTGATGGGTTTGGAGCCGATCCATCGGCTCCGATACGGCCATTTGCAAAGCTCAAGGTTTACCAGTAGCTCGAGACCAACCCCCTTATACTATGATGCACTACTGGAATTACCTCAAATCTTGTTTGTTGCGTGTACTATATCCATGTAACAGAATTACCCTCCCATAGAGAGGAAGAAGAATTGAGTAACCAGGATGAGACCAGCCTCTAGGTCCACTATCAGCCAGTTGGGGGATGCAGGAAGGGACGTAAGAATGAAGGCGAGATGGAACAACTTACATGGAACGTTATGGTGAGTACATAACTTCTTAATGTGAAGTTGTTCAGTCTCGCCGTTCATTCTCTACTGATGGGTAGCATCCCTAGCACCCTAAATCTCGGGTGGCTCACGGGAGTACATTCTTCACAACCGTAGACCCAAAGGAAGCCCTGTCCCTGGAGGCCTTATCAACTTTGTAATGAGTGATAAAGGTATGAGGTTTAGACCAAGTGGCCGAAGCACCAATGTTATCAAGGGGCAATTTGGCTTGGAATGCAGAAGATGTAGAAACTGCCCTGGTAGAGTGAGCTTTAATCTTGTCTAGTAAGGGCATATTAGTAGTTGAATAAACAAAGGTAATACAATCAGATAGCCATTTAGGAAGCATTGTTTTAGCCAGTGGTCTACCTTTTCTTGCTTCAGAGAAAGATAGAAACAGCTGGTCTGATTTTCTAACATCTTTTGTTCTGTCCAAATAATATCTGAGCTGTCTGTGAATGTCAGGTTTGTGCAGCATATACTCAAGTTTATTGGAATGGTTAGGGAAAAAGACTGGCAACTCAATGACTTGGTTAATATTAGATTCCAAACAAACCTTGGGCAAGAAGGAGGGGTTGGTCCTAAGAGATACTCTATCAACATGAAAAACCAAATAAGGAGGGCTGACAGATAAGGCTTGAAGTTCTGACACTCTGCGGGCAGAAGTAATAGCCACCAGAAATATGGTTTTCCATGATAAAAATTTGAGATCACAAAATGATGCTAGTTCAAACGGGGTAAGAATTATACAAGATAGCATAAAGTTCAGATTCCAAGGAGAATAAAGAGTTTTCACTGGAGGCCTCATATGAAAGGTACCTTTGATAAAGGCCTTGGACAACTAGTGGGACATAATGTTTAGCCTGTCAACTCCGAGATGAAAGTTAGATATAGCAGCCAACTGGACCCGAACTGTAGCAGCTGCAGCTCCTTTATTAAAAATCACAGTCAAGAATTCTAATATGGACGAAAAGGGGGCTTGATAAGGATCAATGTTTTGCTTAGAGGCCCATATGGAAAATCTCTTCCACTTACTAAGATATAATCGTCTGGTGGACGGTTTATGGGAAGACAAGAGGATCTGCCTTGTCTCATTAGAAAGGTTATGAAGCCTGGCTATGAGGGGAACTGGAGCAGCCAAGCTGTAAGCCTCACTGACTGCAAGGAAGGATGGAGGTCCCCCGACGGATGTGTCAAAAGGTCTGGAACTGGGTCCAGAATCCATGGATACTCGAAGAGATGATGAAGAAATGGGAATCAAATCTGCCGAGGCCAATGAGGGGCTATAAGAATGATAGTCCTTCCCAGCTACTTTGCTTTCTGTAGAAGCCTGGGTATTAGCGGGATTGGAGGAAATGCATAAAGGAGACCCGGGGGCCAATCGTGTATGAGTGCATCTCTCAGGGTTTCTCCCGGAGGGGGAATCAGGGCAAAGTAGCTGCTGCATTTCGTGCTGATGAGGCTGACAAAAAGATTGCAGCAAGGCTGGCCCCATTTGTGGAAAATCCTGCCCACAATCTCTTGTTTGATGGACTACTCATGCAGCAATAAGATTGCCCTGCTCAGTTTGTCTGCAATCACGTTGGATCTCCCCAGGATGTGCATTGCCAACAGAAAGCACTGGGAGGAGACAGCCCACTGCCAAACTCGGAGGGCTTCTCGGCAAAAGGGGCAAGACTTGGTCCCACCTTGCTTGTTCAAGTACCAGACCACTGACATATTGTCTGTCTGAAATGCAATTGTCCCTAGAGGAAGAAAGTCCTGGAAGTACTGCAACGCCAGAAGTACTGCTCTCATCTCCAGGACATTGATATGCAGATGTGACTCTTGATCCGTCCATGTGCCTTGGGCAGTCTTTCCCTAAAAATGCCCCACCCACCCTATCAGGGAAGTGTCCGTGGTCACAGTGGCTACTGGAGGGGCAGTACAAAGGGGCGTCCTACGGTTACATGAAGACACGTCAACCACCACTGGAGATCTCTCTTGCAAGAGTTCCTAATTAAAATCATGTGATTCATTGGGAGTTCCTGATAAGACCATCGAGTGAACAGCAGCCATTGAAGAATCCGCATGTGCATCTTTGCTAATGGTAGCCAAGATCACTGCCCCCATCAAACCCAATACTTTTAAAACTTCTGTGGCTGGTGCTCTGTCCTTCGACACCAATGAGCAGACATGCTGGCGAAGAAGAGAGACCCTCTCAATTGGCAGTCATAGAGTGGTGGTTGAAGTGTCTAACTCTGCCCCTATACAGATGATATGTACGAAGACGACAAGGCAGACTTTTCTGAGTTGACTGTAATGCCTAAGTGATTGCAGAGTGTCAGAGTGTATTCCCTTGCCTGAATCAGTTGATGCCTGGTGGTGGAGGTAAGGAGCCAATTGTCTACGTACGGAAACACCTGGAATCCTAGACGTCTCAGGTGAGCCGTAACCATTGCCATGCATTTGGTGAACACTCTGGGGGCTGTAGTGAGACCAAAGGGCAGGGCTCGAAATTAATAAAGATTGGCTCCCAGCCGGAAATGCAATGATTTGTTATAGTTTGCTAAGCATCTGGGTACAAAGATAAGCAACCCCTGACCACCTCCAGAGCAGGACTGTCGGGCCTCCTTTCAGGAGTGCTGACAGGGTTGACCAGAGAAGTGATCTCTGTCACCCTGGTGTTGCGGACCCCCTCTGCCGCGAGGGTGGCATCTTCCATTATTACCCCCTCCTCTGCCCCTAGAGGGTGGTTCACCAAGTGTGTCCTGAAAGGTTCCTTGGACTTTTCGGAACCACATTTTTCCTCCCCTTTTGGCCTTTGGAGTAAGGCTGAGTAGGGGTGGAAAAATGGACTCCGACGGCAGACAGAGTCTTTCCCTCCTGTTCACACCTGGTCAGATTTTCATTCACTTTAAAGAGATGTGCCATCAAAAGGGGCTTCACGAATGAAGACTTAAAGGGCTCCGCGAAGGAACACGAGCGCATCCAGGAATGTCTTCTAAAAGCAATTCCTGTACCTGCTGCCCTACTCGTCCCATCAGCTGCGTATGATATGAGACGCATGGATGAATTCACAATGTAATTTAGGGTAGCAAGCTGGGCGGCAACTTTATCGGAAGCCCCTGCAGCTACAATACCCTGAAGAGTATCTCCTAACTCCTTAAGGAGCTCTTGTTGCAGTCTGGTGAAATGGATCAAATAGTTGAGGGATCGGAGTGTAAAGGTTGCTGAACTAAACATGCTTTTCCCAAATTGATCCATGATCCTGGACTCTCTGTTAGAAGGACAGATCAACGAAGAAGTCTCAGACATTTCCTTCTTGGTGGCCGCCACCACCACCCATGGCATCAACAGGGACTCCTTTGTACAGAAAAGATTTATCCACAGAGGCAGAAATTAACTTGTTAGGCCTCTGAGAGACAGGTTCCACGGACTCCGGTGACTCCCACGCCCTCCGAGAGACAAGCTGCATGAGCTCATCAAAGGGCAGAGACACCCAAGAGGTGGAAGGTTAAGACCCAAAAGCCTTCAGGAGAACTGACTCGTCCTCAGTAGGGCTTTTGGACTGCCAATCACCCCTCTGCCTAAGGATCTCGAGTATCTCTGCAAAGGAGATATCCTCAGAGGGGGATCATGTGGACCCTTCTGACTCATCTAAGTCAGTGTCAGATGTCAAAGACTCCTGTGGGGAGTCCAAGTGTCTTCTCTTACACAATCTCTTCCTGGGGACCTCCTCAGTGGGAGCCTCTGGGGAGGTCTCGGCAGAGCAAGGGGTGCCCTGTGGGGCTACTTGAGGCTCAGCGTCTCTACGCTTGGCCTGGAAGATGGAGGCAGAAGTGGACACAGGAGCGTTGGGGAAAGAAGAGGCCACACCTGGTGTTGAGGATGTCTTTGGGGACAAGGCTCTCCTCATGGCTTCGAAGGCATCACAGCTCCGATGAGAAGGAGTAGACGGTCCCGAAGGAACTGCCAGCCCCTCCCGCACCGAGGCCGTGGGCTCCGAGCCGGAGGTAGGAGCCAAGCTCATCCTAGCTGAGGCCCCAAGAGGAAGAGTCGGCACCAAGTCATTGCGACTATCCTCCCTGGACCCGACACGAGAGTGTCGGCTCCTAGAGTCCCCAGTTGGCACCAAGGACGTCAGAGTAGATGGAACCGATGACAACGGAGCAGGTCTCGGCTCCAAAGGCTCTACAATCAGCATGTTGGCCCCCTCCGGCTTGAAGGTCCGGTATGGTTCGGAGGAGGAGCAGTCAAATCCGAGGTGGTGTTTTTTGGTTCCAATGCTAGGGTCAGAGCCGACAACAATTTAGCAAGGCCTGGTGCCCGTAAGAGCTTTTGCACCAATCGGTCCATATCCAAATCCGAGAGGCTGACA
>NC_056725.1:1384003173-1384080673 GCF_019279795.1 Protopterus annectens
TTTTATTTCTAACAGGTAAAATACACATTGAAAACTAGTCTGTATTTCTTGGATAACTTCATTCCTAAGCTTCTTGTGTGCTTCTAAGTAAATGAAGGGTCTACCTTATCATGATTTTGTTAGGCAGAAGGAAGGGCGGCTTTGTGCTCTTTCTCGATAGTTTGAAAAAAAGGAAAATAATATATTGAATTATGAATGTCAGTAATTCTAATGTTTACTGCCCTAGCTGTCCTTTTGAGCTTGTTGTTATCTTGTTACTTTTCTCAATAAACTCTTATTAGCTTGCTTCACTACTGGCTGATTGTACTAACACAAAGGCTTAGAACACCAAATTAAAGAATACTTTTTTTTTCCTTGCATGAAAACGATTCTTCAGATTACTAAACTCCCTGCAGTGAAAGGGGTAAACAGTGTTTTCTCAGTGGAATCTTCAAAATTGGCTTGCCACTCAACATTCACACAGCCATACCGATAGCTGTGTCAAACAAAACAGTGTATTAATCTGAACGATTGACCCCTAATACTAACCCAACCCCTAACCCTGCACCTTATCTTAGAAAAAAATTTTTTATAACACTATCACTGCACAACTGAAGTTTCCACATTAATAAAATAAATCTTACTTTTGTTAAACACCTATCCTTCTAGCTTCACGAACTATATCATTTGATCAATACTGCACTTTACTATCCCAACATTTGGCAATATTGAAAGCAGCAGAACATTTTCATCAAAAGTGTAATTCGGCCACTTCACAGGGAACCATATACATGCATATATCTATGTATCTATATATACATGCATGCATATGTCTGTATCTATAACTATATCTGTAGCTATCTATATAAATATGGATTCCTTTCACAATCTCAAAGTTTCAAAACTTCGAACTACAAATGGTTGAGACTGTAGGATCAAAGTTTTGAAACTTTTAATGTTTTGAATGGAGATCGCCGTAGAGTGCAGAATTTCCTTACTGTAGTGCGATGTTGGAGTTGGTATATTTATTTAGCGGCGGTGGGGCAAGCCCGCCTACTAAATAAATATACCAACTCTGAGATTGCACTACAGTGAGGAAAACAGTAAATTTCCCGTTCCGAGCTGTTCAGCAATCTCCATTCAAAATGTTTGACGTTTCAAAACTTCGATCTTATGGTCTCCACAATTTGCAGTTTGAAGTTTTGAAATTTTGAGCTTGTGAAGTAGATCCATAAACATATATATGTGTGTGTGTGTGTGTGTGTGTGTGTGTGTGTGTGTGTGTGTGTGTGTGTACACACACACACACACACACACACACACACACATATATATATATATATATATATATATATGTACATACATACAGTGGATATAAAAAGTTTACACACCGCTGTTAAAATGTCGGGTTTTTGTGATACATAAAAAATGAGACCATAATAAATCATTTCAAAACTTTTCCCACCTTTAGTGTGATCTATAACCTACCTGTACAATTCAACTGAAAAACAAACAAATCTATTAGGGGAAAAATAAAAAAAAAAAAAAACATACAATACACTGGTTATATAAGTGTGCACACCCTTAAACTAATAGTTTGTTAAGAACCACCTTTTGATTTAATTACATCATTCAGTCTTTTTGGGTAGGAGTCTATCAGCATGGCACATTTTGACTTGGCAATATTTGCCCACTCCTTGCAAAAGTGCTCCAAATCTGTCAGACTGCGAGGGCATCTCTTGTGCACAGCCCTCTTCAGGTCACCCCACAGATTTTCTGTTGGATTTGGGTCTGGGCTCTGGCTGGGCCATTCAAAAACTTTAATTTTCTTCTGGTGAAGCCATTCTTTTGTTGATTTGGATGTATGCTTGGGGTCATTGTCGTGTTGAAAGGTGAAATTCCTCTTAATCTTCAGCTTTTTAGCAGACGCCTGAAGGTTTTGGGGCAAAAGTGGCTGGTATTTGGAACTGTTCATAATTCCCTCCACCTTAATTAAAGCCCCAGTTCCAGCTGAAGAAAAGCAACCCCAAAGCATGATACTGCCACCACCATGCTTCACCATGGGGATGGTGTTCTTTTGGTGATGCAAAGTGTTGTTTTTGCACCAAATGTACCTTTTGGAATTGTGGCCAAAAAGTTCAACCTTGGTCTCATCAGACCATAACACATTTTCCCACATGCTTTTGGGAGACCTGATGTATTGTTTTGCAAATTTTAGCCAGGCCTGGATGTTTTGTTCTGTCTTGCAACCTTACCTCAAAGTCCAGACATATGTAGAGTACGGGAGATTGTTGTCACATATAGTACACAACCAGTACTTGCCAGAAATTCCTGCAGCTCCTTCATTGTTGCTGTAGGTCTCTCGGCAGCCTCCCTGTCCAGTTTTAACAACAGAAAGTAGTTAACAGCTCACAGCCTTAATCCTCTGCTCAGTTCTTACACATTTCCTTCATCTCTGTAAACGCTTGGCAACACAGAACTGAAATTTTGCTTCTACACTGCAAATTAATAGAAGCAAAGTATCATATTTACCAAGCATTACACAAACAAGGTGTGACTGAGGCTAATTTTTGTACACTAGCAAGAAAGGGTTTGTTTCAAGTCTAACAATGCGTGTCATTTTAGATCAGTGTGATAGAATATAACATGTATGCATTATGGTAATTTCTGGTACATGAGTACAGAGTGCCAAACCAGCACAACAAAATTGCTAATTCTCAACAAGGTTTTCATCTTGGTCATATAGCACTCAAACAGAACTTGACAACATGCTAAACTTCACTGCTACCACTGTAGATAAGAATAACATTGTAATTTCGATGTTTACTGATTTCTCTAAAACATTTGATATGGTTAATCACAACTTACTGCTGCACAGTCTTTCTCACACAGGTGGCACATCTACTGGGATCAAATAGTTTCCTTGTTACCTTCAAGGCAAGACACAAACAGTATTCTGGAATAACTGCACTCACTATCAATTTTATTTCTAACATTGGTACCCCTCAAGGATCTATTCTTGGACTACCACTCTTTACAATCTTTGCAAGTGGTGTGCGACACCGTACCAACATCAATAACCTCCTGCAAAACACAGACTCCAGGATACTCTGCAGTGGTCATAAACTAATCTCAGATATTGCCTCCATGCAGCAATCTATTAATACATTACTACCATGGTTAAAGTACTCTAAACTTATTCTGAATGGGAAGAAAAAAAGTTATATTCTTACCATACCATTCCACCATACCATTCCATCTGTGTTGTCCATCTTCATTTCAATTAACATGTAGGTATTTGTTCCGATCCTCAGAACCGATCAGCCACTTTTTTACAGCTTGAGCTTCCTGACTTGAGCTCCTCCCTACACCTACAACGCCATGCTTCCTCAATGTACCTCAGATTGAGTTTGCCAGAAAGGGCATGGCACCCAAACATGTTCACATTATAGCAGAAACACAACTCTATAATTAAGGAACCTCAGGAGCTCAACATAAGGAAAAGAAATTCCTTTGAACATTCAACCAGGCTTCCCAAAGAGTAGGATAGGGTGATGGCGGGGGTGGGAAGGTTAATGGAAATGAAGATGGACAACACACATGGAACATTATGGTAAGGACATAATGTCTTTATCTGATGTTGTCCTCTTCATTTCATTAACCTGTGGGACAGAGTCCCCAGCTACTAAGATCCAGGGTGGCCCTCATGGAAGGATATTCCGGAGAACAGCAGAACCAAAGGCACTTCTACTCCTAGATATGATGTCCAATTTGTAATGTGTAATAAATGTGCATGAGTTAGACCAAGTAGCTGCAGCGCAAATATCCTCAACTGAAACTCTAGAAAAGCCTGAGAAGTAGCCATAGACCTTGTGGAATGGGCCTTAATAGGTTCTGATAAGGGAATATTTTTGGAAGAATAAATAAAAGTAATACAGTCTTTCAACCATCTGGTAGGTGAGATTTTGGTAATAGAGCTACCTCTTTTTGTAACTGAAAAGGATACAAACAACTGATCAGACTTCCTAAAGGGCTTGGTTCTATGTAAATAAAACCGAAGAGGTCTATGAACATCAAGCAAATTGAGGGTATATTCACCTTTGTTTTGATAATTAGGAAAAAAAAGACTGGAAGATTGATGGACTGATTAATATTCCCTTCCTTATCCACCTTGGGTAAAAATGAACGATTAGTGCACAAAGTAACTCTATCCTTGTAAAAAATCAAGCAAGAAAATTTAGAACAAAGGGCTTGAAGTTCAGATACTCTTCTTGCCTATGTGATAGCTACTAGAAAAGGCATTTTCCAAGGAATTTCAAATCCACAGTAGCTGCAGGCTCAAAGGGCGGGTGGACTAAAGCCTGCAAAATCATTGTTAGATCCCAGAGTGAAGTAGGATCTTTCATTGGAGACCGGAGCAGGAAAATGCCCTTAAGAAAAGTTTTACAAAGCTTAGAAGAAGCAAGGGATAAGGAATCAAAGCCAGAATGAAAACTGGATATGCCAGTAGAATAACTAACTCCATCACTGAAAAAAAGGGAAGCCAAAAAGACAAGTACGACCACCACTGATGCTGTAAAAAGATCTACTGGTCTTTGTTCAACCCAATAGAAAATCTCTTCCACTTGCTTCTATAAATCTTACATGTTGAAGACCTATGTGGGGAGACCAAAATAACTTGAAATGGGAAAGAAAGCCTGGGATATCTTGCAATCATTGGAAGTGGAAAAAAATTAGGTTAGCTTCAAGCTCTGTAAGTCCAAATGTGTATGCCCTGATAGGTGAGACAGCAGATCAAGGATTGGATCCAACCTCATCAGAGGGCAAACCAGATGACACCAAAGGAAGGTGAATCAGGTTTGTTGAGACCAAAAGGGAGCAATGAGGACTGCTTTGCTCTAGAACCTGAAAGATTTCTGCAAGAACTTGGGAATTAGTGGTATAGGAGGAAAGGCACAGAGAAGACCGGATGGCCAACCATGGACAACAACTTCCCTAGGTGACTGTCCCTGAGGATGGATCAAGGCAAAGTACCTGCTGCTTTTGTTGTTGAAAGGGGATGCAAACAGACTGCAGCAAGGGAGACCCCATTTGCGGAAGATCATGTCTGCCGTTGACTGATTCAGAGACCACTCATGAAGCAACAGTAATATTCGACTGAGCCAATCTGCTAATATGTTGAACTCCCCTGGAATGTGCATTGCTACTAGAAAGCAGTTGGTACAGATAGCCCGCTGCCAAACCCTCATCACTTCAAGACATAGGGGGTAGGACCTGGTTCCACCCTGTTTGTTGATGTACCAAACTAATGACATGTTGTCCATCTGAATTCCAACAATCCCCAGAAGTAGAAAGCTGTTGAGTTCTTGCAATGCTACATGAAACGCTCTCATCTCCAGTACACTGATATGCAACTTGGGTCTCCTGGGATGTCCAAGTGCCTTGGACTGTTTGACCCAGATAATGCCCTCCCACCCTAGCTGGGAGGTGTCTGTGATCATTATGGCATTTGGGGATAGAAGCATGAATGGATGTCCTTGAGTAACGTCTGCGGAATGAAGTCACCAAAGCAGAGATTCCTTGCACACTCATGACAGTTTTATGGGAAGACAGAGAGGATTCCTGAGTAGTGATCACTGAACTTCTAACATCCATTGCAATATCCTCATGTGGAAATGAGCCATGGGCAGGAGAGTTATTGTGGCCACCACTGAACCCAATGCCCTGAGAACTAAACTGGCTGGAGGCTGAGGTATGGTTAGAATTTGTTTGACATGACTTCTTAGATTCGTTACCATGTCTGTCATCAGATAAGCACAGGACGTCCTTGTATTCAGATGAACCCCAAAGAAATCTATGACCTGAACGAGATCCACCTGACATTTCTGCATGTTGAGAGTTAGCCCGACAGATGGGGCAAGCTGTAGTTAAATAGTCTCTGGCTTGAATGAGTAAATGACTGGTTGGAGCGGTCAGAAGACAGTCGTCCAGATAGAGAAAAATTTGGTAACCCTGCAATCTGAGATGCGCCTCCACCACTGCCAAGCATTTGGTAAACACCCTGGGGCTGTGGTGTGACCAAATGGGAATGACCTGAACTGATAATGACTGGCTCCCAGCCTGAAATGTAGGTATTGCCTGAAGCATATGTCCATTTTTATATGGTAGTACATGTCCTTCAGATCCACAGAGCACATTTATTCATCCGTCTTCAAGAGAGGCAGGATGAACTGTATTGTGACCATCCTGAACTCCGTGTGCTTTACCAATTTGTTCAGAGAGGTCAGATTCAGAATAGGTCTCAAGTCCCCTGTCTTTCTGAGTACTATCAAGAATCTGAAGTAAAAGTCCAACTGACTTGATCAGGGTTGGGGAGAACCTCCTGGATGACTCTTTTTTGCAAAAGCTTTGCTACTTAGTGAGCTGCGTCCTCCCTCTGATTGGGTGGAACATTGGGGAGGTAATGTTTTTTTCTTGAGAATTTCCAGAAGGGGAATGAAGTATCCTCTGGATATGATCCTCAGCACCCACTTGTCACTTGTGATGGCCTTCCAGGTTTCTAGGTGCAAGGAGAATCACCCCTGACTGCCTCCAGAGGAGGACAGTCAGGCAACTATTCAGGATCACTGGAAGGGCTTATCCTGAGAGGTTTCCCATGACCCCTGATTCTGCAGATCCCCTCCGCCACGTAGGAGACTTCTTCCATTTTTATTACCCCCCCCTATTCTGGGGAGGAAGGTTCCCCCTGAGTGTTCTAAAAAGGACCCAAAGACTTTCGAAACCACATTTTCTTACTCCCATGGTAGTTCCTGCAGAAGGTTCTTTGCTGGGTAGAGAAACATATTCCAATGACAGACAAGGTCTTTCCATCCTTCTCACTCTGGGAAAGAGTCTCACGAACAGTTGGTCCAAACAAGGTGGATCTGTCAAAGGAAGTGTTAATAAAGGCTTGTTTGGAAGGCTCCACAAAATCGCACACCCTCATCCAGGCATGATGCCTCATGGCAATGCCCAAGCTGGCAGCCTTGCGGTACCCTCTGCAGCATGGAAAATCAACCTCATGGACACATTGGCTATTGACTGTAGGGTGGCCAGTCTGGAGGAAAAGAAAGATTTTCTGATCCTCGGTGGACATGGACTCTGGGATTGAGCAAGAAAGTTCGTTTACTAAGTCCTTTTGTAGCCTTGTAAAGTAAGACAAATAGTTTAACACCCTCAAGGTGAATGTGGAAGAGGTGTCAACTTTTTTGCCAAGTCTGTCCAAAGCAAAGGATTCTCTATTCAGGGGATGGACAGGGGAGCTCTTCCTGGGCAAGTTCCCTCTTGGTGGCTGCCACAAAACCATGGCATCTACAGGGATACCCTTGGTCCAAAAACAACTTATCTGCAACAGCACTGAGAATCTTGCCCACTCCTTTCAGGATTTGCTCTACTGTGTCCACTCCTTCCAAGCCCTGGATGACACCTGCTGGATCAGTGGGTCTGCCAGCAGGACACCCACATAGTAGATGGGACAGACCCGAAAACCTCCCACAACACCAATTTCTCCAGGGAAGTCTCTGGACTGTCCAACCACCCCTTTGGCGCAGGATTTTTACAATGTCTCCAAAGGAGACCTCCTTGGGTGGTGACTTTGGGGACCCTTCTCCAACTTCAAAATCTGGATCTGTGGAAACTGATTCGATAGGGGAATCAATATGTCTCCTTTTACACAGTGTCTTCTGAGAGACTTGCTTGGTGGGACACTTCTGGGAGGCTTTGGGGGTTTGGCTGTCCAAGTGGCAGAGTGGAGACCTTGGGCACCAGACCAGAATGGGTTGTGCAGAGGTACCATGGCAGAAAGTGCCAAGGGTCTCCCAGGATGGGACAGAACCCTCTCCACCACTTCCAAAGCCAAAGGGCTCCAAGCCACCAAGAGTTGTCCCACTAGGGCCGAAGCTACCACAGCGGACACATAACAGAGAGCCCGAGCTTCCTGGTCCAAAGGGGGAGTTGGGGCTGTGCCACCAAAGGCCAAAACTCCTATGGGAAGTGAAAGCTCTGGATGCTTTGGAGTCGAAGTCATCCCCCCGGAACCAACCTCAATGCTACAGCTCCAAGACACACTCAGAACCGAAGCCATAGTAGCCGAGCGAGTTGGGGAAACCATAGTAGGTGAAGAGGAGATCTCTATTGGCTATGGTGCCTCGGCACCTGAAACCAATGGCATCAAAGACTCCAAAACCAAGGGGCGAATTAGAGAAGGAGTCAAAGGTCAGAACAGTGAACCTCTCACAGATCCTGACATGGACAGAGCAGAAACAATCCCCATATGAATCTGGGTCTTGGGGAATTGCCTCATCCTTCTGCCGATGTCCTTGTAGGAAAGGCTTTGGGAAGACCTGGAAGAAGCTGATGACAGGGGTCTCAAGGATTTCTTTGGAGACCGGGACCAAGCTCTCAGAACCTGTACTGTCAGAGCCGAGCAGGGAGCCAACACAGTAGGAGCTTGTAGCAAGTCACTCAGCCCTAGGACAAGGAAGGGTGACTGGGGCAGAGGAGAAGAGGTCAGAACAGAGCTCGGTGTCAACTGGGTCAGTTCTGACAACTTTGGAGCCTTTTTGGGTGGCTCCGAGGTGAAACACATGGGGGACTGCTTTCTGCTCTCCCGGGCGATGTTAGGCCTCTTAGGAGGGGTTGAGCCCCTAAACTTGACTATACCCCCAAGATGGCAGAAGGAGGCAGAAAACCTTTAAGGACCAGCTTTGTCCTCCTGTCTGCCAGAGTTCAGGGTGGAAGGCCTGACAAATAATGCAAGGGGCCTCAAGGTGAGTAGGCTTCCTGTGGGCGCCACACAAGGGAATCTTCCACCCACAGGAAGTGCATTTTTTAAAACATTGAGATTTCTCTGATATCCTTAAGTGAGAAGAATAAGGAGAAAGAAAGAATTTTTTTTTTTTTTTAAAGAGAGAGAGACAGAGAGGACTAAGTGCAGAGAAACCCGGTTAACAGTGATGAGATTTAAGTTAAGTTTAAACTAAGGAAAGTGACTACAGCAAGGACAGCCATAGGTCTTGAAAAGCAGAAGAAGAATAAAAGAAGAATAAAAGAAAACACTCGCAAAACCCCTATAATCCAACTTTTACCGAAGGAACTTCAAGAGCCAGGCGAACTCATTGCTGAAGCAAAGCACAGCAAATGAGATATGGGGTATGTTGGGGTTGTGAGGAATTGTGGGTATAGGAAAGAGCTCAAGTCAGGAAGCTCAAGCTGTAAAAAAGCAGCCAATCTGTTCCGAGGATCGGAACCAATACCCACAGGTTAATGAAATGAAGAGGACAACATCAGATAAAAGAAGTTATTTTCTTACCATGATGTTCCATTTGTGTTGTACACTTTCACTCTTCCTCAACTAATGAGTTCAGAGCCAATCCCTCAGATCTGACTCGGCCGTTGCAAAAGCTTGTGGCAACTTTGAACTCTCGATCTTCTCCCTTACCCACAATTCACCAACCCTAATTACCTCAGATCTTACATGTTCATTGATTTATAGGTTGGTACTAGGCTATCGGCCCTAGGGCCTATACAAACCTAGCCATAACAATTCCCTGGATATTTCTTCCCACAATATTTACTTCCCTGGATGCCTTGTCTAGCAGGGCGACTGACGTGATCCCCGGGGTGAATTTCCTATCTTCCATCCAATCGTCAGGGTTCCTTTTGAAGAGGGCCAAGGAGGCACTCTGCTTGACATGTATGGGCAGTCTATTCCAGAGCATGGGGAGTCTCTGGGTCAGAAACCTATCCATCTGGTATGTTTTCTTCACTGTGATGACAAGGTTTAGATCCCTGGAGCATGTGGCTCTGAGGGATTGGGATATCTTTAAGTGGAGCATGTCCAACAGCTCAGAGTTTAACATGGCCTTGTATGTTAAGCAGAGATGGCCTTTGACAGACGATATGCCACAGAGTACAGCTGGAGTTTTTTTAAGACTGTCAGCATAGGGCATCTGCTTTAGGCCTGTGATTCTTTTAGTGACGTATTTCTGCGGCCTTTCCATCTATTACAGATGTCTTGTGAGGTACACACCAAAGGGGGCATTGTACTCTATAATGGGTCTAATGAGGGATGAGTACAGTGGGACGATGACCTCCATTTTTCTGGCTGAAAAGCCCTTAGTGATGAGGCGTGCCACATAGAAGGATTTTCTGACTGTTGTGGCGATGTGGTTATTGAAGGTGAGACCACTGTCCACTTATGTCCCTAAGTGTCTCATCACACTTTCAGTGTTTAGTGTACTGCCACCTATGTGGTAATTCATGGGTACAAGGTTTTTCCCAAAGGGGATAACTATACATTTCTTGGCATTAAGCTTGAGCCCATGGTTCTGGCACCAAGCAACTGTTACTTGTTTGCTGATTATAATAGAAAGAAGAATATACAAAATATATACATACACACACACAGATACAGCAGAGTCTATATCTGGAGTTCAATTATGTGATGAGTAGTATAACTCTCTAACCACTCGCTCTTCCAGAAATTGTATAAGGATGGGGGTTGGTGGGAGGGGAATTGAGGAAGAATGAAAATGGACAACACTGTTTTACAAATCAAACATAACAAACAATGTTTGTTAATATGTGTATATTTGGTTACATAGTTTTTTAAACTATGAACAGGAGAGAAAAGGAGTTTTAGGAAATAGAATTATGGCTAAATGTGTAAACCTGGGAAGGAAAGACCTGCTGTTAAGCACAGATTAAAAATACATTTTGGTTCAAAATACCCCAAGCTGCCATAACGAGGAGAGTGCAGGTGGTAGAGTTAGGATGTGGATTTTTTTTTTCTTTCAAGCATCTCTAGGACTTTTATACAGAGATTTAGAAATTGTGGCCTGAAAGTAAAATATCAGTAAAAGGAGACTTGCTTGGAAAAATGCAGGCCCTGCTGGCTCCGATGTATAATGTTAAAACATTTTGGAAGGTATTGCTGGAGGTCGCAGGGATATCGCTTGGTGTATTAAGGTTAGTTGCAGAGATGCTGAGTAAAAAAGAAGCAAGACATAGGCAATATACACAGAAAAGTTTTCTAACATGGTGCAACATATTCAAAACTTGGTTTTGTGGCAAGCTTGGTCACTTTACTTCTTTAATAGCCAGCTTATAGTTCTATCTAAGCTTAAAGTCTTCTATAGATATTCATTCTTGTGTGCTAGTTGAAGAGTTAAGTACTGCAGTATATTTATGTCCTTATGATTTCTTAACCATTTTGACTATTTTTTAATAAAAAGTTTCATAATTCTTATTAAACTATGGCCCAAATACATTTTAGGTATTCCTTGGTGATATTTATTTTATTTTATTTGCAGTTTGTTTGCCACGATAGTCCATTGGGCCACAAGGAGTCCATTTTCAATGGAGTCCTGGGGAGAAAAGCTCCAGAAAAATACAAATACATAGCACACATTGCACATATACATTACGGATTATCTCATAGAAATACAAAGTAAATATGATAAGAAAAGGTCAACAATGATAGAATACATCAGTATAGTTCATTATTAAACAGCATTAAAAAAACACTTTTTTTTTTTTTTTTAATTGTATAAAAGTAGCAGCATAGGGTAACTGTTAAGTAGTTGGTCAAATAGTTCAATAGAACTATGGAACTATAGGAGGCAGTGGTGGCGTATTTAGATGGAATATAATATCACCTTATGGGTAGCATGAGATGTGTCCACAGACTTTAAAGAACACACTGGTGGATCCATTAATGTCTATGGGCACACCTCATGTTTTTCCTATCCAGATGCCACTACGGTTAAACTTCACTGTTTATTTTCAGTGGCATGAGTTTAGAGAAAATAGAAGTTTTACAAGTATTTTTTAACTAAAGTAAATCTGAAAACATTTGTCTATGGGAAAAATACTGTTTGGCACTTTATACACCACATGCTGTAATGCAAAGGTAAGAAATTAAATACAAACAAATCCAATATCTGTCCCTTTGTTTTACAAGTGTCTTAATTTCCTTAGTTATCCATGGACAACTTTTTTCCTTTCGATCTTCTTTGGGTTATGGAAATACTTTGTCAGTTATTTGAAGAATAACAGAATTAAACAATTCTAATTTATTTATTTTTATTTTTATTTATTTTACATTTGTTAACCGGGTTAGTCTGGCTGAGCTTTGGGCTCATTTTCAGCAGAGACCCGGGGAGAAAAGCTCCTCAGGACTAGAAAACAATTTATTAAATTTTAGTAACATAGTAGTAACAATCAGCTATAGGATCTTCCAAGCAGAGACCTGGAGAGAAAAAAAGCTCCTCAGGCAATGCAATTATACAGAGTATTAACAATTGGCAGACAAGTATGTGAGTTGTTACAAACAAGGTTTTAAACAGTTAGCAGAAGAAAATGTGACTAGTTACAATATTATTTAAGCTGCTTAGAGCAAAATGAGTTAATAGGCAGATGCTTATTTAAAGTGGGTAGGATCTAGTTGTATAGGAGTTTGTAAACAAGAAAGGAAAGTAAGAATGGCTAGTAGGAGATGTAGGGGAGGTAGAGTACAGGAGACAGACTAGACAGGTAGGTTGTTTTGAGACTGTAAGAATTAAGAGTGGTTGGAGATAGAGGAAAGGAAGAGGTAGAAGAGGCAGGGGAATAGTGTTAGAGATGCATTAAGAGTGAGGTGGTGAAACAGGTGAAAGGATGCTGGTTGGCTACAGTGGCAAGACCACTTAATTTTTAGGTATTTCCTTGTGGTTAATTTGAAACTTTTGCTATGCTGGAGGGATTTTATTTCCAAGGGAAGTTGGTTCCAGGATGTAGCTGGGTTATAGTTATAGAGAAGGCAGCCTATTTTGGTTCTGGGTTTGCAGATGTCTAATAATTCTTGATATGAGCTGCGTAGCGTCCTAGCAGGGGAATATTTGGATATGATAATGGAGAGGCTGGGGCAGAAGGAGGGTAGACAGAGGACAGAGTGGACGATTTGTAGTTGGTATAGTTGGAGCAGCTGAGGGAATTCTAGCCAGTCTAGTTGCTGTAGTGCTAAGCAGTGGTGTGACTTGTAGGTTTGGTTAGCTGCAAATCTGGCAATCTTATTATAGGTAGTTTCAAGCTTGGAAATAAGTGTAGAATTTAGGTTTGTGAATATGTGGCAGCTGTACAGGAGTGTTGGGAGTAATAATGCAACAACAGAATGAGTAACTTTGTAAACAGTGGTCTAGTCTATACTGTTTTAGTTCAGTTATAATCGATATTCTTTAATCTCTTAACATAATCTGGAAGTGATAATCCTATTTGTGACTTTTGGTGTTTTATAATAAATGGTGGCCTATATGAAGAAGTGGTCATTAAGAGAATCTGGTATGTAAAAAAAAATTCAACAGTTTTAGAAAACTACAGGTGATTAGTAACTCATGAAGTTAACTTCTATTAAAGGTAGAATCATTTCTAATGAGTGCAGCGATTAATTGTGACATGCCATTTCATGCTAAAAATCTAAATAATGAGCTGTATCTTAGGCTTTGTAAATCAACATTTAAGTCCACGGTGATTATGATTTTTCCTGTATGACAATGTGCTTGTATTTCATCTAGAGTTATCTGTACTAGTTGTGGGTATGGAGGAGGGTAGGTGAATGCTGCAATTAAATGTAGTTTCACTTGGTTATTAATTGTCAGCTGTACTAAGAGCCAAGTAAAATAATTTTCTTTTTTTAAGTTGCAAACAGCTATTTGGGATGCTAGAAAATTGTGATGCGAAATGATAAGTACATTGTATCACCATCTATTTACCTGGCCCTTTCCCTCAAAATAAATTGTAATTAACCCAGATAAAGGTGTTGCCCCAGAATCATGTTGCTGATATTCCTAGTATGCATGTACATATTGTATGTATGTATGGGCTGTGTTTAGTAACCCAAGCTTCTAAGTTGTTCAGTATGTTATTAATGTTTTTTGTGCTGACATGACAGAGTATTGTGTTCTTGTTAATCTGCCCATGAGAAACAGTATGTAGTGCGTTTGGGGGAGCTTGCTGACTCGGAGTTGGAGTGCAATTAATAGTATTTATAAGTATCATGAAGGCCCAAACAGCACATCCAATCCTCTGATAATCAGGGAAGGATCAATTGCATCATGACCATCTGAAAGCTTTTTGGGGAATAAAGGTGTTTAGGTCTCTTATTTCAAAAATTTTCTGGATGTCATTTGACATTTTGGGTACAAAAAGAATCTGGAATAGTATCCGAACCATTCCTAGTCTGCTGGAACATCTTGGGTGGCTGTTTTCTGACATAAGGCTAAATGCCTTCTGCCTTGCAAAGTTTCTCTGAATTGATAGGATACCAGGCAAGAGCATGGATGTTGAGACCGGTTAGGCTTTGAAGGGAATTTTGTATCATCTGGATATTACTGCCCATATCCATCTGTCCTTTGGAATGAAAGTGCAAACTGAGAGCGGAACAGATGGCTTCTGACTGCTACTGGTGTGAAATGGTCAGATTAAGGCCTAGGGACTGCTGCTGACCTCCCAAGAATGCACTGCTACCTCAATGGGAGCGCTGGAGGGCACTTCTCTTGGGCTCACAACCATGCTGGAAGTTACTCAGGGAACTGGGTTTTGTCTTAGTTGCTTCCTGCTGAGGCTTGGCTTTGTGCTACTCCAAACCAAATACAATGCTAGCTCCTTGCATCCTACAGCTGTGTTGGTCTTACATTCCTTCTCTATACTTTTGAACTGCTTTTTAACTTCTTTTCCAGATATCAGAAAAAAAAAACAGTGCAAGTCCAGCGCCACTGCATTTTCATGGATTTCAATCACAGAATGTAGAGGAGGTTATGATTTGAATGTTTTATCGGGTCCACACTTTGTTACACAGACCAAAAGTTAAAATATTATTACATGAATGAGAGGCTTGTTATGATTTAAAACATTACACACTGGTACCAGATAGTCTCAAAAATGAATTTGTGTGGGGATGGTTCTTGGCTGAACAGATAAGAGAGTTACTGTTGGAGCATGTCATTAAGTGACTGATTAGGGTCTTATATGCTCATGTATTTATACAAAAATAAGTAAAACAATAAAAAATGGATCTCAATACCAGAAATAAAAAACTCATTTATTTTAATCCAAGTACAAATAGCAGAGCTTTTGGGAATAATCCCTTCTTCAATACATATAAAAAAAAATTCAAATACAGAGTTTTTAAATACAACACATGATTCCAGTCCCCAATAAGAGCTCAGCTTGGTATACAGAGAACCTAAAATGTAAAGACACAGCAACACATATAAAAAGTACATTCAAAAGCAACTTTAAAGGCACAGCAGATACAGGCAGTCAATAGCAACAGTCACTTCAGTTTCATTTGCTTTTTGTTTTAATACAGGTTTTAGACTAACTGAAGTATTTAATCCAGGTGCACGGTCAGCCTGTAGTTTTAAAATCCACCTGTATTCAGCTAGTTCACAGGCATTTAGAACATGCCCCCCTGCTTACATGTAGTGTAGGGTTGTATAGTTTGTGTGCTGTGGGTCGAATGGTGTGTGGTGTATGGTGTATGTATGTTCGTGATTGTGTGTTTCAGGATTGTGAGTCGCTCGTCTTTATAGTTTCGAGATACTGAAATTCAAGATTTCAGCATTTCGAGATTATAAAGGGGAACCATAGTTGAGACTGTTGTATGGGAGGAACGAGTTCTACATTTAACTAAAGAAAGAAGGGATATCAAAGACAATGTGTACTGGGGATGTTGGAACATAGGTTCATAGGTGTGTATTAGTCTAATGACTACAAGGGCCTTTTTAAGCCTAGTCATGCATCCCAAACCTCTGACAAGTTCTGGTACCCATGGTAAGTATAAGCAGGGACCTGGATGTGAAATATTTAAAAGCAGGGGCCTGGAAGATGAACCATTTACAGGCTGACTATCCAACTGTCCAATTACACTTGAATTGGGTTAGGGAGAAACTCTGCTTCACATGGATAGGGAGCCTGTTCCAGAGACGGGACAGTCTATGGAATACATACCTGTCTCTCCAGCATGACCTATTTATATCACAGGTAAGGTTTAAGTTTTTAGAATAGGTAATTCTGGTGCTGTTTGTTTTACGGATATGCAGGAGGTCCATCAGAGTGGGGTATGACAATCCCTTGTATGCCAGCTGTAGAATCCCCCCTCAACAGTCTGTAGGAGACATAATACAAGGATAGGGCCTTCAGGTGTCTGCATAGAACATGTTACTTATGCCCTGTATTCTTTTAGTGAGGAACCTCTGTGGACTTTACAATTGCTGGATACGCCTGGTTAGATACATACCATTTGGGGCAATGTACTCAATGATAGGTCTGATGAATGCTGAATACAGTGGTACAATGACTTCTTTGGACATAGATGCCATACCTTTGTTTATAAGATGCACAACAGAGAATGATTTTTTCACTACTGTAGACATATGATTAGAAACAGATTACTGTATTTATTTACTGATTTATTTATTTAATTTTGTTTTCTGTTAGGACTGTAGGCAAGTACTGAAGCGCTGAGGCAAAGCATTTCAGCATAGAAAGAGCTTTTGTTTTTTATCAACTGACAGGCTTTCTATGTCCATGGCTATTTGTACTATTTGTAGCTGTGGCCGCTGTGTGTCTCATGACCTTACCACGCTATTCCATTCTGCTCATATCATATGACGACTAGCAGTGGGTACCATGGGAGACGGTACTTGAGCCACTCCTTTTCAAGGACTGTATAAATAAGACCAAAGAAGGTCTTTGTGCAAATCTATGCCTTTTTCTCGAAAGCATGACAATAACATTAGCAGCTAGTGCTAGGGTATTAGTTTGGTTTTCACACTTGGCCTTCTAGGAAACTAAACACACTGCACTCAGATGCACTCAGACAATGGGCCAGATTCCGAAAGAGTTGCTCTCAGTGTAAGCTTACCTGATTCTGAAAGACTTGCCCTTTTTTAAATTTTCCAAGTCTTTTGGGTTTCTAATACCATGACGGGAATGAACCCCATTCCTAAGTCAAAGTATGATTAAAGTTCATGAAATTAGTATTGTTTCAATCTTTGATGACTTGCCCTCAGTGTAAGTGACTTACTTTGGTGTAAAGCCTATTTATACACAGGTTTACACCATGGGCCACATTCCAAAAGATCTGCTCTCAATCAGGGCCCATGTCTTTCACATAACCAAAATGCCTTTACTTTGGCACAGTCTTGTTTATTTTAACCATAGCTTAAAATAAGAGATGATATATCTTTACTTAAATACGGAAGCCTAAAATATCCTTACATATGTCCTAGTCCATCAATTACTTCCTCTCTCATCCATTACAGTAGTTCAGTCTGTTACCATCTCTCACTCAAACACAGACTCTTTACTTTCAAGGAGTGAACAGTTTTAACTATCCAGAAACAAACAGGACTTCCCTGTTTCAACTTTGCCAAACTAAGTTTTCAGGTTCAACACAATTTTACCTTCCACAAGACTTCACACTGTGCTAAAGAATTCCTCTGGTGAACTACTTCTGCCCAGCGCACTTGTTTTTAATGTTTTAGACCAAACAAATGGGGTCCGGTATCCTAAATTAGCTTCTAGACTAGGCAGATTCTTTCTATTACCCCACTGCCAGCTTGAACCACAAGTTTTTCAGTATCTCAGGCCCCACAAATAACATACTTTCCCTCTGTAGCTCAGCATCTGAGGCTTGGGTAACAGTAGTTGTTACTGCAAAGTGAAAAGAAAGGGTATCATTACTGCCATAAATGGAAAACCCCCGTAGGCAACAATGCATGCCAAAGGCTGCAAAGCCAAAACTGATCCACTGATCTGAGTGTTCCTGTTCTGATGCTGCTTCAGCCACTGCACAGCAGCATGGAAGGTCTGGCTAAGGAAGAAGTAAAGTATAGTTTCAAGGTCCATTGTGATGACAAAGCCTTCCATTTTGTATGGGTGGGTATCAGCTGTCTGTGGCAAGGGTCTAGCTAGCCATACTCAGTGTACTCAAATGAGTACACTTTTTGAGCATCCTTTGAAAATGTCAACAGTCCAAGGCACAAAATGTTTAGAACTATGCAAATGAATATCTGTAGTATACAGGTATATAAATAATTATTGTGCAAAAGGAAAACGCCTCTAAAACTAGCTTTTTATGGATATAAATGGTAACAGTTTAAAATAACGTGCCTCTTCATACATATCTGTATATGGCATTTTGAAGGTTGAGTACATTTTTAAAGTGATATGTGGCTAGTGGGGGGGACAACATTAAGTTCGAGTACATAATGTAAATCTCTGGCTACACCCCTGGTCTGTAGTTTAAGACTTCCAGCTTAGACATGACGGGATGTTCTCCAGTCCCAATCACCAGTGACAATGAAAGCTTCAGACCAGCATCTGAGATATCCATCTGAGTAATCAAATATTGCATCATATTTGGTATGAACAGGAATGAATGTGCATAATGAGCAACTGTCAACCTGCAAAATATCTTGCCTCTTCACTCCACTAGTGCACTGGGCTCTCACAAAAAGTGGAGCAAGGATGGCTAAATGGGCCAGTAAGTGTCAATAGTAATTTGTCAGTCCCTAGAAGGCCCATACTCCCCACTTGCTAACTTGATGAGGTCCGACTGATAGTTTCTAACATTTCCACCTGTGGGTTAACATGGTCCCTGACCACAATATGCCCAACATACTGGACTCTTCTGGCTTAGTGACACGCTTGGTCAGACTAGCTGTTAGCCAAGCCTTTCCAGGAATGTCAGGTAGTGCCTGCACTTTAAGTATATAAAACACCCAGTCATTCCTCTAGATGACTATATATGCAGCTGCAAAATGGTTATATGGACAGAGGAGATTGTCCATAAACTGGTGAAATATTGCAGGGACTCCATGCAACCTGAATACAAGGACTGTTTATTAAAAAAGTCTGGACTGCATTGAGAAAACCATCTTCTCCCCTGTCTATGAGAAGCACCTGTCAGTCAAGGGTGTAGCCAAGCATATGGTATATATCTCATGGTGTAATTTTTAAAAGCAATTTACTTATTTTGCGCAGTGAAATTGTGCAGAATTTAAACTTAAAAAAAGATTCCCTGGCAATCTTTTTTATTAAGCCTGCCATTTCCGGATTTTTTTCAGTACTGGGCTACATTCTATAAGTCAGAGTACAGTTCCAAAAATCCTGGCTACATTCTTGCCACCATAGGTTCATAGGTGTGTACTAGGCTAATGGCCCTGGAGCCTTTACAAGCCCAGCCCATAGGATTACCCTGGCATTGTGCCACCCAACCTTAGTTCCTAGTGACTCTGTCGAGTACAGCCACTGGAGTGATCCCCGGGGTGAATTTTCTATTTCCCATCCACTCATCAAGATTTCTCTTGAAGAGGGCCAGTGAGGTGCACTGCTTGACATGTATGGGAAGTCTATTCCATAGCATGGGCAGTCTCTGGATTATGAACCTGTCCCTCTAGCATGTTCTGTTGATGTGGTAATGAGGTTGAGGTCTCTGGATTGTGTGGTGCGGAGAGATTGGGATTTCTTTAGATGTAGCATTTCTAACTGAGCTGGATCAGACATGGCTTTGTAAGTCAAGCAGAGATTGCCTCTAAGTAGGCGATATAAGACAGAGAATAGTTGGAGTTTTTTGAGTCTGCCCATATAGGACAAGTGTTTAAGGCCTAGGATCCTCTTAGTAAGGTACTTTTGTGGCCTTTCCAGTTGTTGCAGGTCTCTTGTGAGGTACATGCCAAATGGGGCATTGTACTCAATGACTGGCGTAATGAGGGAAGAGTAGAGGGAGACAATGACCTGTTTCTTCCTGGATGCAAAACCCTTAGTAATGAGATGTGCCACACAGAAGGACTTTATGACCACAGTGGCAACGTGGTGGTCAAAAGAGAGGTTGCTGTCAACCTATGTTCCCAGATCTCTTATAACGCCTTTGGTGTTCAGTGGACTACCATGAATGTAGGGAACTGGGTTTTTCCCAAAGGGGATGAAGACACATTTTTTGGCATTGAGCTTAAGGCCATGGTTCTGACACCAGTCATTGGTTTCATTGAGGCCTTTCTGTAGGATGTCAGCATCACTTGGGGAGTTAATAATAGCTTCCAACTTGCAATCATCTGTGAACTTTTTCAGCCAGTGACCTTTTACTACGTCCAAGTTCATAATATAACTGGCAGGATTCACTGCCCTATTCATTTCATTTACTGGCTCTCATTTGAAAGTGTTAAGCCCGATACTAAATTCCTGACACTCTGAAAATTAAACTAGGATTCTTAATTCATTGTTGCATGTTTAAAATATATTTGCTGTTGGGCTTTACCCCCCACCCCCCTGCTACTTATTTGTACTAACTCTAAGACTACTGTATCTTAGAATAAGGGAAATGCTATGAGATATAACAATCTCTGACTTTACTATATATATATATATATATATATATATATATATATATATATATACACATCTGCATTTCTAGTTCCATATTTCCAAGGACTGCAGTTATGGTCCTTGGATTTTAATGAACACCCTCATCTGCCCATGGCAAAGGGATAGCATCAAACTGGGAAATGGTGTACATCTTTCTAAAATCATTAGAACAGCATGGGGATTCATCTGGCTTACAAAACCAGCACAAGGGGGCTACATCACTCACTGTGGGACTCTTCAACCACCCCTACAGCTGGCATATTGTTTTACCTCCACAGCAACACTTTCAAAATTTGCCTGAGGAATCCTGTACTGTTGTATTGCCACCCCCTCCCACCCATTAATATAATCAACTTCGAGGTCACTCATCTCAAAGGAAAAGAAAAGAGGCCTTTTTTTACTGTTGTTGCTGTTGTTTTGTTATTATTTTTGCTATTAGCAGTAATTTTTGGCTGATATTTACCTTCAGATGCCTTCTTAGCATATGAGCTAAAGATAGGTAAACAGCTGAAAAGCAGTAAAGAATAAAGGGAGTACTGGCATGGAAGAGATGTCATCAGTAGACAACAAGATGTCATTATCCCTGCACAGTGACAGCTGGTAATACCTCAGTAGGAATACTAAGTGCAGATCTGGAAATACAATTTAACTAGCTCAATGGCAAGACAGTGAACGCAGATAAAAAGCAGCAAGCTTAGTA
This sequence comes from Protopterus annectens, assembly GCF_019279795.1. Taxonomy (NCBI): domain Eukaryota; kingdom Metazoa; phylum Chordata; order Ceratodontiformes; family Protopteridae; genus Protopterus; species Protopterus annectens. Next base: position 1,384,024,298 of record NC_056725.1, read on the forward strand.
TGTTCAGTCCTGAAGAAAAGACATTCAAGTATGGCATGACAAAAGCACTTAAAATATCAAAGGAATCGACAGAGTCCAAGATGGTATACTCTTTGAAAAAAAAGCACACATACAAACAAACAAACAAAAACAAATTGAAAATACAAAGTGGATGGCTCAAGGGAGATGTGAGGAAACACTTTTATAAGGAAAAGGTAGTGAGTGATTTGAACAACCTTTTTGATGAGGTGGTAGTGTCAAAACAGTAACAGAATTCATGAACATATGTGACAGACATAAGATCATTCACATGTTGGGTAGAAGTTAAAAAATAAGCTGTCAGCTAAACAGAGTTCATACAGAAAGTGGCAGAGAATTTGTGGTTTATGTAGAAGATAGGGAAACTGGCAGATTACTTGAGTCAATCAGCCTGTATTTGCTAACAAAGATCAGTCTATCAAAGAAATTAGACAGTGAAATGAAATATAAAGTAAACCATCTTAAAGACCATGTTACTACTCTATACACAGATCCATATATCTAAAGTAATGATTTATCAATCCTTACACACTTACTCAAAAGTTATGGAACCCCCATTCCAAATTTCATCAACCTATTTTATTTATTTACTGAATTAAAACAAATTGAGCCAACTTGCACCAAAAGTTTTTCCTAAAATACTGTATTGTTTATTTTGAAATGGACATAGCATAGTGCCCTAAAACACTAGGGAACCTCCCTGAAGATCTTAGTAAACAGCACACACAGTGGTGCTACCTAAATCTTACAGGGACCAGTCATCAGACCCTCATCTCATAACACAGACCCATCACCGTCACAGTTACTAACCAACAATTATCACTGATGGCTACCAGACTAAAGCTCATGCTATTGCCTATTAGTCAGTAATGACCACAACAGCTTAATTAAAAAAGAAGCAAACTCAAGACAGTATCAGAGCAACATTTGTACAGAACAACTAATAGTTAAAGCTAAAAAAATAAATAAAAAATAAAAACTGAGGAGAACAATGAAGTAACAAAAGTTTACTTATTTATTTTGTTAAAGTCATTAGCGCTGTTTAAATGCTTCAAAAAAATCTGATAACCATGTCTCACTTCCTGGTCCATAGAAAGAAAATGCTCTTGATAATAATGACTATATAGATATGCACAAACTGTGTAAAATCAGTCCTCATCACACATTTCTTTTACCATTTATAAGACAAAATGTTTGCATTAACTTATACTACCACTGCTACAACATGTACCTTACTGAAGTACTCAGTGACAAACCAAAAAAAACTGCTAAGCAAAATTAACTCCATTAATCAACAAATCTTTTCATTAAAATCCATGGACAAACTATTACTTGTAACCATATCTATCCCCTGGTCATGTGGAATGACTACATACAGGTAAATGTGTTGTAACCAAAAGGGCTTTTTAAACAACCTACACTTGGTTTAATTTGGTTAAAACATGCTATAAGCCTCCTATGTAACTAAACATGGGTGCATTATCAAACCTTCAACAGTACAGACCACATAAATGGGAAAGGCTTCAGTCTTGAAACATTTTGCTGAAATAACTAGTCTAAAAGATAGACTGCATATATCCTAAATGAATGGTCTACAAAACAGACTGCATATATCCTAAAGGATTTTTTAACTGCCGAATAAAACTGCCAATCTCAAATATTGCAGCAAGAGAAATGTGTATGTCTAAAGGGAAAAAAATCTACATTCAGAAAGCATATCCAAAACAACATGGTCAGTGGCCTTGATAATAATCAACTAGCCCAACTTTCTTCCATGACTTATCATTAGTCAAAAGTTTCTTGAGGTTTAATTTCACCAAGTCTTTTTGGTTTCTAATACCAAGATGGGACTGGACCCCATTCCTAAGTCAAAGTACGACTAACAGTCATGAAATTACTATTCAGTCTTTGATGATAGCCAAAAGTGCTCTTCGTAGCACCCGCAATGTGCCCAGAAATTCATATGGAGTTACATGTTATTGGTAGCATATCTAAATAAGACTGTAAATTATTTTTTTTATGAGACTTATTGCTCCTACTACTGTTGGAACTGTCTGGCTATCCTTCTTTCACACTGCCCTTGTTTCTGCCTGCAAATCCTGGTATTTTATGACTTTGTGTCTCTCTGTACATAAGACACTGTAATCACTGGATATAACAATTTCAATGACCAGTGCTACTTTTGTTTTCTTTTCATGGACTACTACAGCTGGTTTTCTTGCATCTATCTTTTGAATTGTTGGTAATACGTGATATAAACTTCATCATTCCCTATAACACTTTGTGGTTCATGTTTCCAGTGTCTTCCAGCTACTTCAATATTGTAATGTTTGCACAATCCCCAGAGTAACAGTCTTACCACATTATTATGCCTTTCGGTATACAGGCTCTCTGCCATTAGTGTATCATACCCAGCAACAAGATGTGTGACTGTTTCTAGTGCTGTTTTACAAAACCTGCATTTGTCTGTTTCTCCCAAATGTTCAACAGACTTTGTAAACGAACATGTTCATAGTCCACTGTCCTTGGCTGCCAATATTAACATTTCATCTTTCGGTTTAAATTCATCTCGCCTTAACCATTCCTGCATCAGATCCTGATTGACATGAGGCTGTTCCAGGAGTTTTCTATACTTGCAACTATACATATGCCTTTTCTTCATTTCTTACCTTCTCATCTGATCCTTCTCCTTATATTCTTTGTTTTTTGGCAAATTCAGTTGCTGCCTGATTTTTGTGCACTTCTGGTTTGATTTCCATTCACGCTCGACACCAATATGCTTCTGATAAACTAAGCAGGGAAGTCATCTTAGACTTGTTTTATTCATGGTTTAAAACTTTCACTATGTTTGGATCTGGTGAAGTCAGCAGATATGTATGCAATCCTATGACTAGCAGATCTGTACATGTAATCAATTTTGAGGAGGCCCATACCTCCGTCAGAATGTGGAATATATAATCTTGGTCTACAATGATTTTTATATATTATTTTCATAGGTTAGTACTAGGCTAATTGCCCTTGTGAGCCATTGTAAGCTTAGCCAATTATCTATTGTGAGATTCAAACCCTGCACCTTGTGTTTGTAAGGCAAACACCTTAACCATTAGGCCACCCTCCCAACCCTACCTATGAACCTATGAATAATTTATATATTATTTGATAAGCATGAAGCATTTTTCTTGTTTTTCTGCCCAAATGATCCAATACCTTTTGGGGGCCAATCACCCCAAAACTGTAAGTTATAACAGGAAGAGTAAATTGGCTTACAGCTGGGACTTCGTTCCTAGATGGCAGAACTGTTTTCAGTATTAATTTTAGTCTTCTAAAATATTCCTTACTTATTACATTTTTCGACTGTTAGTGTACCTTTCTGAATCCATACCTGTCACTACCCACCTTTGATAGATTTCATGATGTGGATGCTTTGGTTTTCCTTAGTTCAAATTATACTCTGATTTCTGCCTGCACCAAACTACAATGCCTTTTGTTTGCTTGTCAGCTTAGTAGAATATGTATGTCTGCTTCACATGCAATCTCAAAAGCCAACAATGTATAAAGTGTGTGTATGGGGGGATAAACATACTTTCAGTCTTAGACCACCTGTATAGTTTTAGAAGAGGCCAATAACTAGTAAAATAAATAACACAAACAATTTAGAAATAAACAGTTTTAGCTCAGTCAAGGTGTCCAAGACGTTTACTCCCCCGATTGGCATGCAAGGAAAGCCTTTTAGATGCACAGTTGCTGTCCACTAAAAATTACACTGCTCATAAGAGGATGTAAAAATTTATAATTCCTCCATTTCTGATAGCATCTCCTCCTCCTGCCATGCTCTCTGGTGCTTGGATAGCCTGTCCATGTTTGAAAAGCACTGATTAATGAATGTACATATTCTTGCTACATTTCTAACTGGTCCAACAGTCCTTGTGGACCTTGTTGACTACCTCTCTCAGAGCCAAACTTGTTAACCTGCAAAGTGCTGCGGCAGGTTCTAATAAATGTCATTAGCATTGACAAGAATGTCATTTAGTCTAACAATTAGGGTCTGCTAATTGTTTCTTTTGCTCTGCACAAATCTAAATGCATTACCTTAACCATAATCTGTCTAATCGCTCAGAAACTTTTTACTTTTTATGTTCACATAGTGTAGCTTCATGTCACACTAGTCCACTAAAAACCTGACTGTAAGATTGTGTGAAAGCTGTAAATTATACACTATGATGTACTTCTTTTCTTCATTTATGTTTTTTTTTTATTTCACTTTCAGGTGTCTACAGAGCAGAATGATTGTATCAATTTAACTTATCCATTAATTGACAGCCATCTTATCAAACAACCCAGTAAGTTATTTATATAAGGGTGAAATTTCTGAGATACTATTCAGAAATGATGAAATACACAGATTTTTGGGCCATACTTCTCAACTATCCGGAATTTCACAGAATATCCAGATTTGTTGCCTCATATTTATTGTGTTACTCATAAAAAGTCTGTTTTTCTGGCAAATCACTGAGGTCTGAAGTCACTAATGACAGACGTTTGAATTTCAGACTTTATTTCCTACAGAAAATGCAAGCTAATGCAAAACCTGGGATTCTAGAGGTTCCTATTATTTCCTAAAAGAGGCGTTCTATCGAATGGCTCTTCATCGAACCTGAAACCACAAAACATGAAAACATTGAACGTCCACATAAGCGACTGGGAAAGAAATAATTTGGCCACACTCGTCAGTTTGTCATTTTCCCCACTGTAGTGCGATCTTGGAGCTGGTATATTTAGTTAGGGGGGTGTGGGGGAAAAGCCCCCCACTTTGTAGTGTTTGTGGTTATTTGTTGGTGTTTGTAGGGCAAGCAATTTCTTTCCAAGGTAAAGAAATTGCTTATGTGGAGGTTCGATAGTTTGAAAGTTTGCGGCTGTAGGATCAATGAAGAGGCATTTGATGGAACGCCTCTTCCAAGAAATAATACAGACCCGATTCTAGCAGCTTTATAAGTTTGTAAGAGCAATATTTAAAATCTCCCCATGATTTTGGACTTTTGACCCCCTCCATTATTTTTGACTTTGCCCAGAATTCTTGCACTAAGAAGTTGAAAGGTATGTTTTGGGCACCATTTTTGATTTGAAGCTTTCAAGAAAGAACAGAAACATCCCATTCTAATGATTTAAACTCAATGTCTTTTCAAGTGCCTTTAGCCATCCAAGCAGACTACTTTTATTGCTGTCCTCAGTACTGTTGGACAATGGTGCTTTAAAAGCTTTCTTAAGATGTACCAAAATCTCATCTATTCCTTTTTCCAAACTACACAATCTTATGACATTTGTCCATGTGACAATAGCAATCATTAATCACAAATCCACTGAAAGATCATCATGTAGGACCTCAGACTCCATAGCAGGACTTAAAACAGCATTCCCTGTACTCAGAGACATTGGCATGTTTTTCAGTAAAGAACACTCTAGCAAAGAACAGTGCCTCATCATATCTGATGAACTTTGAATCCCAATTTAAAAAAAGAGCTGTCACACAGAAGCAACAGTAGTTCATTTTACATTAAAGTCAGTAGTGTTTTTTAAATGCTGAATAAAATATGACAACTGCATCAGATAGAGTTTGCTTTCAAATCAGTTGAGCTGTTGTTTTTATTTCCACAGTATTTTTTTCCACCATGGGATAAGACATTTTGGGAAGGCTGCACTACTTCAATTAATTGGAACAGGCTCAATCACACATTTCCTAACTTGTAAAAACAGATCTAATTTTCTTCTTTATCCTTATCTCTCATTTCTGACCTCCAAACCCAATCATTTAATGATTTAAGAGAGTTATAGTATAATAATAACAACTAAAACTGTCTTATTATAAGCATCAACAACTGAAAACTTTCAGATACCCTTAAGTAGTTCTATCCATTTCATGTACATTCTACACAACAGGAATTCTTGTAGCTTATCAATTAGCTATACAAAAGATATATGCTAATTCTGCCACATCCATTAAGGCAAGGCTTTGGAGTCAAATAAATATGTCCACTGCCCCTGCTGCTACTTCTTTTTCTTTTGGCTTTTCCCAGTTAGGGGTCGCCACAGTGGATCATCTGTCCGCTTATGACTGGCAGTGAAGTTTTACGGTGTTGAGTTGCCAGCCCAGCGCCCAACCTTCCACAGGAGGCACACACACACACACACACACACACACACACACACACACACACACACACACACACACACACACACACACACACACCTAGGGCCAATATAGAGTGTCCAATCCACCTTTGGGATGTAGGAGGAAACCGGAGCACCCGGAGGAATCCCACACGACCATAGGGAGGACATGCAGACTCCGCACAGAAGGCACCCCAGCCGAGAATCGAACCGGAGAACTCTGCCCCTGCTACTAAGTCTGACAATTAAATTAAAGGAGAACCACACAAAATATGAAAAAGAAATACGTCTTTCAGCATATCTTGAACCCTTCTGTACTACTAATGTCTCTGTATCAAAGTTAAGTGGTTAGTACTATTTTCTAATTTATTATATTCATAAATACCCTAAAAGGAGACTGCTACTGGTAGAATGACTTTGTTTAACCATCAATGCTTTTGCCTTTCTGAGGTCATTTGAAAGGGACAGAGAGAAATCTCTATGATGAGAGGATCATCTACTCTGGTATTATTTCTCATTAGCTTACAGCAGCACTGTGACTGCCTACTTTTGACTATCGGCATCAATGCATATTTTTAATTACTCTTTCTTTTTTCCTATTAGTGGCCTTCTCTGGTACAGAATTTTAAGGACAGTGTTCAAAGGTGAGAAATTTGACCCTTGCGATTAACAGGTATTACTTGGGGTTAAGACAATTTGTGTTGCATTTACAGTTTTAATATTATGTCTAAAATCAGAGTCTTTAAAATTAATCTTCCTTCCACAACTCACTGACTTGTCTCAACAAAAGTCGATATGCAGTGCAAAAATGCTGTAACACACCAGAAGAAACATGTACTTTTAAAGAAAATACAGTGAAGAAAAAAAAAATTAAATACCGATAGAAAATAAGAAAAGTAAAATGAAAATGTTTTCTTTCTTTCTTTATGACATTCAGTTTGATTACAGGAAAAACAACTAATTTGTACTAATAAAAAATAAATAAACTGTGAGTTTTTGTATTAAGTTACATCTGAGAACTAAACCTGAAAGCCTTGCTTTTGTTTTGACTCCAGGCTACACTTTTTATATCAGGTGTGATGCTAGCAATCCGTGACTGATAAGGCACATTTAAATGCCAAATGCAGAATAACAAATGTGTTGTACCTTTAAGAAGCATTTCCAAGGTCTGTGTGTGCATATAAATGGCAAAGCAAGCACGTGTTAGCTTCAGTGCCATTTTAAGAGTACAGCCAGAGTGCTAACATCTATCTGCATGACAGCTAGTTTGTTTATAAGTTAAAGTTAAAGTTACTTAGCCTCATTCTTGATGTATATGTATATAATAAAGCTGCTTGAAGAACAAGAACCCACAATGTTCGTCTGTTTCATCCTGACTAGATGAGCAACATGGTGTCAGAACCGGGATGGCAAAGACTATTCTTCAGAGCCACGAGGTGTATAGTTACCGGTGAAGGCAAACTAAATGAACCGACAGCAAAAAGGCCAAGAAACAAGCTAAAGGTAATGAAAACTTGCACAAATTATTTATTTATTTGAAAAAAGATATAATGGAGCACTACAAGGGCACAAAACGCATTGCTAAGCAAACAAATAGCACAGAAAAGTTTACTAAGCAAACGGGAAGCATAAAAAAGTTCATTAATCAAACGAGATGTGTGAAACTAAGTTATTTGATAAAATGAGCATTAGAAAAGTACATAAAGGGTCCAGAATCACCTCAGAATTGTAAAATGAGCATGTTTAAAGTAAAACGGACATGTTTAGAGTTAAAACAAGCACATGAAAGTATAATGGGCATGAAAAGAGATTAAATGAGCAAAACAAATATAATAAAAGGGCAGAAAAGAGCACATTAAGCATAAATAAAGCAAGGCGACTATATGTGTTTTGGCAAATTACTGTGTTTTGGCATAAGCTACTACTTTGCATCGATTGAAGCTATTCAAGGCATGACTAGAGTTAGTCGAAGTATCTCAAAGTGTGCAAATGTGCTTACAGTGTGTGTTTATTACTGTGCATTTATACAGAAGAGTTTGTTGTGTGCAAAGTGCAACTATTTTGTGCAGTGCAGTCAAATACAGCCATTTTGAAAAGTTTCTTGGGCAAGGGTGTGTCTGTTCGCAGAGGCATACCATTACAGAGTGTTTTTTGCACTGTACAGTTATTTGGCAAGGTGCAGCCATTTTGGGGAAATTTCAGTGTGCTGTGTACTGTTTATTCACAAAGTACAGCTGCTTTGAAGCGTTTCTCACTCTGAGCTTCTTCTGCCCAGTTTATTCGCAAAGTGTAATTACTTTGGAACAGTTTATTTGCAATGTATCATCATTTTAAGAAACATTTTAAATAACTGTACTGTCCGAATAAACTGGGCAGAAGAAGCTGAGAGTAAGAAACATTTTTTAAAATGATGATAAATGACTTTTACAGTAAAGTAATTTCAAGGTAAATTACTTTTATAATAAAGTGATTTCAAAAGTGTTACAGTACCTGGGAGACTTATTTCGCAAAGTTCAGTTACACAGAGGCTTATTGTGCTACTAAGCATAGTTACAAGCACTTGCATAAATTTCAGGCACATGTATATGTGTATGTATAAGTGTGTATGTTTGTGCATATTTGAAAAAGTCTTCACTGAGATATATTAATATGGCAGATGGATTTTGAAAACCACTACCACTTCTATTTGATCAGAATACTGCAGAGAATTTGAGAATATTTGAGCAAGAGTATGATATATTTATACAAGCAGCTTATTCTGATATAGATGTACGCACCAGAGCATTCATTTTGCTAAACCTAGCAGGGTCATAGGCCATTGAAAGAGGGCGTTCATTTGTATATGCACCAGCATTGTATGAAGGTGAAGGGGAAACTCATCGTATTGTTGTGCAGGCTGAATCAAGGGAAGACCTAGAGTGTTTGAACTGCAAATTCAGAGAAATGTGTAACCCCCAGACTAATGTTATATTAGAGAGGCATCCGTTTTACACGAGAGATCAAAAGCAAGGGGAAACTTTTGCAGCTTATATTACTGACCTGAGAAACAAAGCTAAAACATGTAAGTTTGGTGACTTAAAAAATGCAGTAATAAAGATCAGACTTGTGTGTGATATTAATAGTGCTGCTGTGAGAAAGATTTTGCTTCAAAACAGTGATTTAATACTGAGCACAGCTATTTAGACCCAAGAGATTTGAACAAAGCATTAAACAGACTGCATTATCCTATGCATACAGTCAAAGAAGTCACAGCCCTAATACCGAATGCCACAGTTTTTTCCATCTTAGATGCAAAGAGTTAATTTTGGCAAATGATGCTTGATCGAAAATCTTCACTACTGACTACATTCATTACCCCATTTGGAAGATATAGATTCCTCAGGATGCCAATTGGAATAAATTCTGCAACTGAAGTGTTTCTTTCAGCGTGCAATGGAACAAAGTTTTTTCAGGTTATCTTTGTGCTATAATAGTAGATGATTTATTGGTCAGAGGCAACGGCGAAGGAGAGAATGATAGAAATCTTAACAGAGTTCTAGACAGAGCACATGAAGTGAACTTAAAGCTCAATCCTCTGAAGTGTAAATTCGGGCTACTAGAAGTTACATATGTAGGTCATTTGTTTACAAGTATTGGCGTGAGATCAGACCCATCCAAGCAAGCAGCCATTCTTGAAATGCCAGCACCAGATAATGTTCAAGCTCTACAGCGTTTTCTTGGTATGCTCAGCTATTTAGACAAGTTTATACCAGACTTCAGTGAGCTGACAGTGCCTTTGAGAGAGCTCACACATAAAAATGTTACATGCTCATGGCCAGAACATCATCAGAAAGCTTTTGAAGATCTTAAGTAGAAAATTGCTACCCCACCAACTTAATACGGTGTCAACAAACCAGTAACTTTTTCCTGCAATGCTTCATCATTTGGTTTACGTGCAGTTATTCTTCAAGAGGGCAGGTCAGTAGCCTACGCATCTAGAACATTTCCCAAGACTGAGATGCAGTATGCTCAAATTGAGAAGGAGATCGATCCACTAATCTAACTTCCACTACTGTTATTACCAAGTTGAAAAGTCATTTCTCAGTCCATGGAAGTCCAAAGAAGTTAATCTCTGATAATGATACCCAATTTACCAGTCAATTGTTTCAGAAATTTGCAAGTAGGACTTTGTACATGTTACTCGCAGTCCAGAATATCCACAGTCAGATGGACTAGCTGAACGTGCAGTATAGAGTGCAAAGCAATTACTTGAGAAGTCAAAGCATGATAATACCAATGTTTTTTGAATTTACTCAATCTCAGAAACATACCCCATGACAACATACTTGGCTCACCTGCTCAGAGACTTCTATCCAGTCAAACCAGAACAACATTGCCTATCAGTTGCAATTTGTTGAGGCCTAAAGCCAAGAACAACAAAGCAATCAGAACCCAATTATTAAAAAAGCGTTCTTTCCAGAAATCCAGTTATGACAAATCGAGCAGATTTCTTCATCCATTGAAAGAAGGAGAGACAAGAAGGATACGAACGGAGAAAGGTGTCAACCGGATTGGTCAAGTAATGAGTGTACATGCAGAGCTGAGATCCTATTTTGTGAGATCTGAGGGTATGGAGTATAGGAGAAATTGCAGACATCTTCTTCCTGTAGCAGAATCGACATCGGAGCATTGTTCCTGTGATACTCTAAATCTCAGAGCAATCCAGACAATGTTCCTGTACGTGTCTTGACTCCTGATACTGTTCCTGATGATGTTTGCGATGTCTCTAAGGTTGAACAGTCAGCAGAGACAATCCTAGTTGCTAAACCAGATCCCAGTTTCTATGTCACATGATATGGTCGCATTTCAAAACCTAGTGTAAAATACACACAGCTTGTTATAACCTGTACAATTCAATTGAAAAACAAATCTGTTAGGGGAAAAAATATAACAAATAAAAAAACATACAATAAGCTGGTTGCATGAGTGTGCACACCTTTAAACTAATACTTTGTTGAAGCACCTTTTGATTTAATTATAGCATTCAGTCTTCTTGAGTACACACCTGCCATCAATTAAAGAGACTCTGATTAACCCCAAATAAAGTTCAGCTGTCCTAATAGGAGTTTCCTGACATTTACTCAGTTTCCTGCTACAGCAAAAGCCATGGTTCGCAGACAGCTTACAAAGCATCAAGGGAATCTTATTGTTGAAAGGTATCACTCAGGAGAAGGGTACAAAAAAATTTCCACAGCATTGGATATACCATGGAACACAGTGAAGACGGTCATCAAAAAGAGGAGAAAATATGGGACAACAGTGATGTTGCAAAGAACTGAACGTCCCTCCAAAATTGATGAAAAGATGAGACAAAAACTGGTCAGGGAGGTTGCCAAGAGACCTACAGCAACACTGAAGGAGCTGCAGGAATTTCTGGCAAGTACTGGTTGTGTACTACATGTGACAACAATCTCTCGTACTCTCCACATGTCTAGGCTATGGGGTACGGTTGCAAGATGGAAGCCTTTTCTTACACAGGAAAAACATCCATACCTGGCTAAAATTTGCAAAACAATACATCAAGTCTTCCAAAAGCATGTGGGAAAAGGTGTTATGGTCTGATGAAACCAAGGTTGACCTTTCTGGCCACAATTCCAAAAGGTACATTTGGCGCAAAAATGACACTTTGCATCACCAAAAGAACACCATCCCCACGGTGAAGCATGGTGGTGGCAGTATCATGCTTTGGAGTTGCTTTTCTTCAGCTGGAACTGGGGCTTTAGTCAAGGTGGAGGGAATTATGAACAGTTCCAAATACCAGTCACCTTTGGCCCAAAACCTTCAGGTGTCTGCTAGAAAGTTGAAGATGAAGAGGAATTTCACCTTTCAACATGACAATGACTGCAAGCATACATCCAAATCAACAAAAGAAAATTAAAGTTTTGGAATGGCCCATCCAGAGCCCAGACCTAAATCCAATAGAAAATCTGTGGAGTTACCTGATGAGGGCTGTGCACAAGAGATGCCCTCACAATCTTACAGATTTGGAGCACTTTTGCAAGGAAGAGTGGGCACATATTGCCAAGTCAAGATGTGCCATGCTGATAGACTCCTACCCAAGAAGACTGAATGTTGTAATTAAATCAAAAGATACTTCAACAAAGTATTAGTTTAAGGGTGTGCACACTTATGCAACCAGCTTATTTTACGTTTTTTTTACTTTTTATATTTTTCCCCTAACGGATTTATTTGTTTTTCAACTGAATTGTACAAGTTATACGTCACATTAAAGGTGAGAAAAGTTTTGAAATAATTTATTGTGGTCTAATTTTTTTATATCACAAAAACCTGGCATTTTAACAGGGCTGTGTAAACTTTTTATATCCACTGTAGAATAACCAGTGTGTTGTACCTTTAAGAAGCAATCCCAAGGTCTGTGTGTGCATATAAATAGCAAGCACGTGTTAGCTTCAGTGCCATTTTGAGAGTACAGCCAGTGTTAACATCTATGTGCATGATAGCTAGTTGTTTTTAAGTTAAATTACTTAGCCTCATTTATGATGTGTTTGTATATAATAAAGCTGTTTGAACAATCATCCACGATGCTCGTCTGTTTCATCCTGACCAGACGAGCAACACCAATGTTCACCATCCATTGTTTTCTTAACTGCTCTGCAGTCAGAATAAGTGAACAAACCAAATTACTCTGCCACTCTTAGTAGCCTTCATGATGTAACAGACGATGAGACAAATGCAGGAAAGAAAGACAAACAGAAATAATCTTAGACATAACACAAACTGAGTAATTATTAAGTGATGCTTTTTTCGGTATGTGATGTGTTTAGTGTTGGATTACAGGGAAGAAAAATCACTTTTTGAATAGAAAAAACTTGACACTTGGGTGAAGTTCTCCTTTAACTTCTTGCCCACAAGATGAGAAACTCTCCCCATATTCAATGATTTTCTAAGCTCAATAGGAAGAAGCATAAAATAACATTCTTTTATGATGACTTACTACTCTTTATTCACTTCACAGAAAGCTCCAAGTAACAGATACAACATTCACTAGATAAGTCTGAAAGAATTTGGGATTTCTATCTCTCCCCAGTAATTAATAGTTTTGGCAATGCACTCCAACCCACCAATATGCAGCTATATGAAATACCAAACCAGCTGAGACACCAGGCAATTATATCACACAACAATCTAAAAAGGCAAAAATATTAAAAGTTCATAGCTGTCATCAAAGTCTTAATTTATTAAGTTACTGTAGCATAATTCACATACAATTTGAACAGTCTGTCAGTGCTTAACATAATCATTTCAACAAAATTCTAACATATATTACAATCTAAAGGCAGCATCCCTCAGCCAGATCTACTGCACTATGACATAAGGTATTCTTAATACATGGTTATAAACTGAAGCAGTTAGCATAAAATCCATCTTATACTGCACAGATCAACCCCTCATTCATTTTTTAGAAACCACTGCATGTAACAGCCACTCCAGAACATAACTGTTCAAGACCAGTTTCATAGCAGTTAACCATAACAGATAGTCTGGGTGCTATAACTATTCAGTCATCAACCACCCAGTTAATGCTTTAATATATTTAAAGCTGTTTAGGTTTGCCCATCAATGAAATGATAGCTACGTCTCACACTATATATTAAGAAAACAATGGAATCATTACATTATCCTAACAATATACTCTTAAAAATGGTGGACTACAGGTCTTCTCACTACTTAATGAATGTTCAAGTACCACCCAGAAACAGAAAAATGGTTGCACATTTGGTAAATAAGGCACTTCCCAATGTCCAAATGATGTGCTACTGCTTCCTAAGTCAAAACACAAAGATACCTAGCACAATGAAATACACATTAAAAAGTCATACTGTAAATTTAATTTATAGATCATAACTTATTATTGTTTTATAACTTCTTTACAAAAAATATGAAATACTACATTCTACAAAAAACTACATATGCATATAGAGAGAGAAACAGACAGAAAGAGATTTTGATTAACATAGTGTATACATGAATCACATCCTCATATGTCCCCATAAAACCACTTTATCACCCTTATACAAAACATTCTGGAAATACTTCCATCAGGCCTTCCTCATATCATACAAGATTGCTAAATACATCCATAAAAATCACCCATACACCAGAAATATCAAGAACCAAACTTTAACAACAAAGCCCACATGGTTTACAGCTGCCTACTTTTATCACCATTTTGGGCTCAAATTTAGGACAGTTAGCATAGGTTGACTAGGAAACCTGATTATATTTATACTTCTCATTCTTGTCACTACCCTTAATCCAGCCAGTGTAAATGTTAGAAAATATGCAATGCAATATACCTTACTTGATCATAGGATCATAGGAGTTTACTAGGCTACCGACCCAAAGGTCATTTTAGGCATAAGCATTTCATCCCAATGTAATACCACAGATATGCTAGTCAATACCCTGAAGTGCATTTAGTAATGACTACCCATGTCCAGGAGAGCTGTGGCCACTATCCCAGTAAGAATTTACAGTGCTCCATCCACTCGTCCAGATTCCTTTTGAACAGTGTCATACAGGTGCTCTGTTTCACATGAATTGGTAGTCTATTCCAATGATGCAGCAGTTGCTGGGAGACAAATCTGTCCTTCCAACATGTCCTATTTCAGTCACAGGTCATATTTAGGTCCCTGGAATGGGTAGCTCTAGTCCCGTTTAATTTACAGATGTGCAAATTCATTAGGTTTGGGTCTGAGATTGCTCTGTAAGCCAGACATAAGTATCCCTTAAGAAGTCTATATGATACAGAGTACAGTGACAGGGACTTTAGTCGGCCTGCGTAAGGCATGTGCTGGAGTCCATTGATCCTCTTTATCAGAAACCTCTGAGGTCTCTCCAATTGCTGCAGGTGTTTTGTACGATGTATACAGAATGAGGCATTATGCTCAATTATGGGCCTGATTGGTGACAAGTATAGAGGGGTTATAACCTCCTTTCCTCTCAAAGCAATGCCTTTACTAATCAAGTGTGCTACGCAGAAAGCCATCCTTACTACAGTATACACATGGTAGTCAAAGTTAGGGACACAGTTGACTTGACTTAACGCATGAAAAAAATGTATACCACAACAACGGAACACATTATTTCAATGATCATTTGAAGAATCAGTAGTATATGAAGGGTTGTGTCTCAATCTAAATGAATAACAAGGTTACCTCAAGGTTGGTCAAACAGGATAACAAGCTTGAGTTTCTCCACATCCAAATTACAATAGGCAAAGTCTCTTACCATATCCTTGCTAGCTATAGGTCCCCTTCTATGACCCAGGAAACTCATAACTCATACTTAAACTTACTGGAGGCACTCACCATTCAATACAATACCATATTCGTGGGTGACTTTAACTACCCTATTATAAAATGGGATTCATTCATGACCCCAAATCTGAAGGCCTAGGGATTCATGGACTTTGGAAACACTAATGCCCTGGACCACAGAGTCAACACACCCAGCAGAGGTGCAAACATACTTGATCTGGTCCTGATGCTCTCTCTCTCTCTCTCTCTCTCTCTGGCATATTTGATCTGGTCCTGATGCTCTCTCTCTCTCTGGTAAGGTTAGAACATAAAGCTGTCTCCTTTGAAATACAAACAGAACCTAAGATTTCAGCTATCCGCATAACATTTAGGAACTACTCTAAGGCAAACTACATATTAAGTAACTGCATAACAAAATTGCAAACCCTGAGAGCATAGTTACCTTTGCAGAATTGTTTACAGGTACTCTATACAATCGTGTTAATAAATGCATAGAAACAACTGTGCCTACCAGAAATAAGCTCACAACAAACTAAAAAAACAAGTCAACTTGGTGGACTCCAATTATCAATAGGCTGTATAGCATAAGTCATAGCAAAGTCAGAAAATACAATGCCCAGCAGGATAAAAATTCTCTCATTAATCTAAACAAAACTCAGAGAGCAAATCAGGTCTACCATAGCCAATGTTGAGGTAAAAATAGCCTTCCAGCCAAGAACAACCCCACAACTTTCTTTACCTGTGTCCACAACCTCAAAGGCTGTACTCAGCAATGTGCAAAGCTAACTGTGGATGAAGCCACCTACACAGAACCAGAATTATAGCAAATCTAATGACCGACAAATTCAGCTCCACTTTTTCACCCAGTTACTCCTCAAGAAATACTATCAAACATAACACCCCCAACCCTCACTAGGGAACAGGTCCTGAACACACTCTCAAAGGCCAAGAACACCAGATCGATGGGCCTCAACAATATCTCAGGATGCCTTCAAAATTGTATAAAAAATTATCTATCAAGACCACTGGAATCAATTTAGCCATAGCCTCCAGTTAGGCCTCATGCTAAACAAATGGAGAACTGTAACAGTCATCCCTCTGCATAAGGGCAGGCCTTCTACAGAATCTGAAAAGTACAGACCCATTAGTCTGACTAGTCTCATATGCAAAGCCATGGAAAAAAGTATCATGGAAATTATTAATAATGACACTGGAAACCTCCATACACTGAATCCAATACAGTGTGGTTTTGTCAAGGGAAGCTCATGCCTTCTCAATACAGTAAACTTCTTTGAGAAGGTCCCCAGGGAATGGAAAAGGGCAAAATGGTGCATCCTGTCTACCTTGACGTGGCCAAGGCATTTGAGACAATACCCCACTCAGGCATTGTAAATAAATTCACTGTTATAAGTTCATAGGTTCATAGGAAAGTATTAGGCTATCTGCCCTTGCATGCAATTTTAAGTCTAACCAAATTTCCCAACTCAAAGTTAAGAAGTATTAGGCATAAATTCCTACATTACATGCTGGACTGCCAGCTAGCTCCCAGGAAGTTAAGATAGGTATTAGGCTATCTGCCCTTGCATGCAATTTTAAGTCTAACCAAATTTCCCAACTCAAAGTTAAGAAGTATTAGGCATAAATTCCTACATTACATGCTGGACTGCCAGCTAGCTCCCAGGAAGTTAAGATAGGGAAGTCCACCTCTACAAAGAGGCTAGTCACTAGTGGAGTCCCTCAGGGCACAGTGTTGGGTCCTCTCCTTTTTGGCATCTACATCTCCAAAGTTAAGGCCAACATCAAGGGAGTCTTATTGACCAAGTCTGCAGATGAATGCAAAATGGGAGCACACACAGAATCTCCACAAGACACAAATATCCTCCAGGTAGGAATAATACAGACAAATAACTGGTGACACAAACACGGTTTAAAACTCAGTGCCAGGAAATGCATGGTATTCCCCTTTGTGAAGTCAGCTACCCCAGGAAATCACCTTACTGATAACACACCCCTAAGAGTAGGCCCAGTAGTCAGAGATTTGGGGATGTATATAGACAGTAATCTGGCATTTGACCAACATGTGTCTATGCTACTAAGGAAATCATTCTATGTTGCTCAACTTATAAGTAAGGATTTGGCATCTCGGTTCAAGGAAGTCATTGTTCCACTGCACTCAGTCCTCATTAGACCCATCACTGGGTTCAATGCCCCCTTCAGTGTGGACCTGACCAGGCTCATACAACAAGTGAAACACTTACAGAGATTCCTCACAAAAAGATTATATTGTTTTAACAACATGTCTTATGTGGATCACCTCAAAGCCATATACCTACACACTGTCTTATACAGACTTTTGAGAGGTGATCTATGTCTGTCACATAGGGGATTCCAGGATCCCGCCATGATGGGCCTCTTGCATATCTAGAAAATAAATAGCATCAGAACTACACAATCCAGGGACTTAAACTTTGCCTGTGATATAAACAAGACATGTTAAAGCTACAGGTATATATCTCAGAGAATACTCCTAAGTAACAGGCTTCTCATCCTTGTCAAGCAGAGCTCTACCCTGACCTTATTCAGGCAAAACCTGGCCCAGGGGATGGGAAATTCACACCGGTCTGTCACCTGTGCCTGTAATGGATACAGGCACCCTGTAAATGTTTGACCACTAATGCTCTAGCTTACACATAATCCTAAAAATAACTTCTAGGGCACCGATTTTTAGACACATTTCGGATGCATGGCTAGACTTAAAACTGCCCTTGTGCTCATTAGCCTAGGATATACCTATGAACCTATTTCTTCAACAAATCTACACAAAGAAAATGTCAACCTGTCTGATTACGGATAAGTTATAAATACCAAATATGCATATTTTGTCTTAACTGGGACTTCTCTTTGAAACCACACAGAATATATTGCTCTTTCACTTGAAAGGAATGAGTGACACATTATTACACAATTGTAACCAACAGACTGCAGCACCACAGATTTGATGCATTTAGTACTTAACTGTATTTATAAAAATTATTTGCATATGAAGGGAAGTATAAGGCTATAATGCCTTGCAAATGTTTAGACCAGCGCAAAAGTAAAAAAGGTGGCGGTATCTCAATCTTCATCCAGAAAAGACTCACATCATCATCGTCATCATCATCAACCCACTTTTTCCCATCTTCTAAATGGGGTCAGGGTGTCATGTCAAATATCACCATCTTTCTCAATACAATGCCACTCTCCTACCTTCTTCGGCAATCATGACTGACTACTGCAGAACTTCTCTCACGCACTCCAGCCACCTCTTCGCTAGATGCCCTTGTTTCCTTGTTTTCTCTTGCCTTCTTCCTGTCTATTCCAAATTTTCTTCACTAGACGGTCTTGCTTTTTTGCATGTGGCCAAACCACCGTATTCTGTTCTCTTTGATCTTTTCTGCAATTGGAGCTACTTTGGCTTCTGCTCTTATGTCCTCATTTTTTCATCTGTCTCACAGTGTGCATCCTACCACCTGTCTCAGGCACTTCATTTCCATCACCTCTAGCTTCCCCATCTGCTCTGCCTTTATTGCCCAGCTTTCTGTACTAATTGCACCAATGTTTTATACACCTTACTTTTGATCTTCTTTGGCATTCTTCTTTCATACACTACACCTGACACTCTATGCTACTTGGCTACACCCATCTGATTCTAGCTTTGACATCTTAATTCAGACTTCCCTTCTCCTCAATCATCCCTCTCAGATACTTGAAGCTGTTAACCTGTTCCACTATCTTCCCATCTATCTCAATCCTCAGCTTCTTCTGATTTCCCCGATTTGCTGCCATTACCACTGTCTCATATGTACTTAGTTTCATCCCATGTGCCTTAAGTTTTGCTTTCCATTCCCCTATCCTTTGCCGAAGTTCTTGCTCACAGTCTGCCAGTAATGCCACATCATCTGTATACAGCAACTTTATTGATCTGGCCCCTCCAACCTGTTTGCTAATGTAGTTCATCACCAGAATCAACAGCAGTGGGCTCAGAGCTGAACACTGATGCACACCCACTTCGAGTGGGAACCATTCTGTGAGACCAAACACTATTCGTAGTTGAGTCATTGGGTCCTTGTACATAGTTTGCACTAATTCTACCAATGATTCTGGGACTTTAAACCACCGCAGGACTGCCCAAATCAGCTTTCTCCGGACCTTATCATATGCTTTCTCTGAGTCTAGGAATGCCCATTTGAACTCTTTCCTCATCTCTATCTTCTCAACTATCTGTCTCACTACAAACATTGGGTCCGCTGTGCTACATCCTGATCGGAATTCAAACTGCTCATCTCCTATCTTACCTTTCTACTATTCTCTGTATTCATTTATCAATCAACCACTCCAGAACTTTCATGCAATGTGATAGGAGTTTGATACTTCTGTACTGCCCACAATTGTGAAAGTCCCCTTTGTTCTTGAGCAATGACACAAGTATGCTTATTCTCCAGTCATCTGGGATATGCCTTTCTCTCCATACTGCTATGTGCACCCTCAGGAGCCATTTCTCCCCCCATATCGCCCAATATCTTTATCATACCTGCTCTGACCTCAACTAAGCCGGTTGCTTTCCCTGACTTCATTTTCCTTAGTGCTATTCTTACGTCTTCACGGGTGGGCTCTTCCTCTTCTGTCTTCATAGGCTGTGTCTGGAGCAGTACCGCTTCTGTTGGGTTTTCTTCATTCAAAAGCTGCTGGAAGTACTTCTTCCATCTGCCTTTTATGTCCTGTGGACTGGTGAGCAGGTTGTTCCTGGCATCCCTTATGAAGGGTACCTGATTATGTTCTTATCTTTCTGTCTTTGTCTTGCAACCAGATATATTTTTGTGCCACCTACTCATTCACTTTCCAGAAGCCAGTAGAGTGCCTCTGATTCCCTGTTCATTGTTATTACAACTCCTTTCTTAGCTTCTTTGTTAACCAGCCAGTATTCCTTCCTAGCCTGGTCCTTCTTTTCTATTGCCCACTTTTTCATACACTCCTTCTTTCTTTTGATGACTTTCTAGACTTCTGCATTCCACCACCAGCTCTCCTTATGTACCTTATTTCCATACTTGCCTCAGCCACATATCTGTTCGGTAGTTCTCACACATGCTGTTTTGAGACGCTGCCATTCTTCTTCAACTCCACCTATTTTCTCCACTTCTTGGGGTGCTAGATCTTTGATTAATTCCTTGAACTGTTGTTCTCTCTCTCCAGACAACTTCCAGGTCTTCAGCCTGGTCTCTGTTGATATTAGAGTCTTCTCTGACCACTGCTTGCAGCTGATTGTTGCAACCAGTGGTCTATGCTCTGGGTTGACTCTTTCACTGGGGGTGACCTTCCAATAACTGATTCTACACCAGTGCCCTTTCCTTACTAGAAGGACATCTACCTGAGATGCATGTTGGCCATTGTTGTATGCATTAGACCAATCAATGAGTATTATTCTCCCTTTGGCAAATGTCTGTCCGCCTACATGCAACAAATGGGACACCCACAGAGATATCTTACTAAAATGATATAAGATCTAAACAATATGTCCTACATGGACTGCCTCAAAGCCCTGTCACTAAACTCTGTATCCTACAGACTGATAAGACGTGGCCTGTGTCTGGCATACAAGGCATCCTTTGGTTAAAACGATGTTTCCACTGCACATCAGCAAGACAAATGGCATCAGAAGTACTTGGCCCAGGTATCTAAACCTCTTCTGCAACATCAATGAAAAGTTTGGAGGGCTAGGTATATCTCCCAGAGGATACCACTGTTCTGGAACAGTCTACACATCCATGTAAAACAAAGCTCATCCCTGTCCATATTCAAACACTACTTGAATCTACCTCAGGACTGCTCCCTGTACTACCAATGGAAACAGGCAGCTGCTAAATGCTTTATATGGTGCACAGGTTCCCTCAAATTATCTATAATATGATCCCAGTTATTCTTGCTAGCAATAATATATAATGGGATCCAGGGATGATATGGTTGACAGGCCTCGATGCTTTGTCAGAGATGGTCTCCACCTGCCATCCCTGGGGGTCCAGATCTTGGCCAAGGCTCTTGCCTCCCCCATTGTGCTTTTTTTAGGCTATGGCCCAAAGACAAATCTTCCAACATAAAAGATCTGTCAAAAAGCAAATTGAAGGTCATGCTGCGTAAAACTAGGAGCCTTAACCTGAAAATATACTCACTGGAGGCTCTCCTCACACTGGAAGATGCCGATGTCTGTGCGGTCACGGAAACTTGGTTGAGGGCTGCAAACAGCACCCCTGCCTTACCAGGCTATACCTCATTCCATACTTTCCGACCCCAAAATGAGGGTAGAAAGACTAAGGGTGGTGGAGTCTCTACCTTCATTAAGGATAGGCACACCTCCAGACTGGTTTGCCAGCATGATGCACTGGAATTACTCCAGGTGCAACTGACAGTTGACAAGACACCCATCCAAGTTATAGCCAGCTGCAGATCTCTCTCTATGACTCAGGACACCCACTCCTCCTACCAGGACCTACTTGACTCCATCAGGGTACCCCCTAAAACCCTGATCCTTGGTGACATCAACTACCCCACCATAGACTGGGTGAACTATTCCTGCACTAATGCATTCACCCAACGATTCCTTGACTTCATCAATTCTAATCCACTAGACTAGCTTGTCTCATCCCCCACAAGGGGAGATAACATTCTGGACTTGGTTGTCACCAACATGGGTGACCGCTGGTCACCAACATGGGTGACCACTGCACCACTCCCATAGTATGTTCTTCTCTGGTGAGATCAGATCATCGGTCTGTCTCATTTGAAGTTTCTATCCCACCCAATCCCTCCCCAGACGTAACCAGGCTAAAAACTTCTCAAAAGCTGACTACAACCTCCTAAGGGAGGGTATCAGTACCTTCACACCACCACCACCCTCAGAGGATGCAGACAACTATGCTGAACAGTATCCCAATGCAGTACAGAAGCACCTGTACAACTACATGGACTCAGCCATTCCCAACAGAACTAAAACCTGCTCCTCAAGGAAACACAAACCTGCCTGGTGGACATCCTCTATCAACAGGCTTTACAACAAAAGGAAGAAACTGCTGTCCAAGGATAAAAAGGAACAAATTCCAAATTGGAAAAACTCCCACCTCAACCTCAACAAGCAAATTAGAGCACAAGTGAAAACCTCCAAAGCCAATTATGACTTGAAACTAGCCTCCGAAGCAAAGGGAAACCACAAGTCCTTCTTCAGTTATGTCAGGAACCTCCATGGCAAAGCCAAGGTTTGTTCCAAATTACTATTTAAAGGCACCACTTATACTGATCCTGTTGACTTAGCCAACCTGCTAGCTGATAGGTTCGGTGCAAACTTCACCCCCATAGCCCCCCCTCCCAAAGACCCATTCGACATCCCCGATACCTGTCTCATACCTCACGTCTCTGTACATCATGTGTTAAAGGCTGTATCCAAGTCAAAGAACACAGCTTCCATGGGACCTGATAGTATCCCGGGCTGTATTCTGTACCATCTCCAGCAAGAACTAGCTTCGCCATTGAACACCCTATTCAACACAGCCTAATTACAGGCTTCATTACAACAGAGTGGAGAACTGCCATTGTCATCCCATTACACAAAGCTGGTGCCACTACTGACCCTGGAAATTATCGCCCCATTAGCTTGACAAGTCTGATCTGTACAGCCATGGAGCATATTATTACAGATCTCATAAACAAGGACATAGGCAATCTCCAAGCACTTGACCCCACCCAATTCAGATTCGTCAGGGGTAGATCTTGCCTAATGAACCTGGTTGACTTCTTTGAGACTGTCCCCAAGACCCTGGATGAGGAAAAGTCAGTACATACAGCTTACCCTGACTTGACCAAGGACTTTGACACAGTCCCCCACTTGGGCATCATCAAAAAGCTAACACAACTTGGTATAAATCCCTGTCTCGTCAGGTGGATGGCCAACTGGCTCACCGATAGGACCCACAAGGTCAAAACAGGCACCGCCACCTCCGACAGTAGACCTGTCACTAGTGGTGTTCCCCGTGGATTTGTCCTGGGACCCCTACTGTTTGGCATCAACTTCTCAGAAGTTCAGGCAAAGACAAAGGACCTGTGGCTGACCAAGTCTGTGGATGACTGTAAGTTGGGTGCTGTCACTGACTCCCCAAATGATGTTAACATACTTGAAGAGGGTCTCACAGCTACAAACAACTGGTGTCAAAGTCATGGCCTTAAGTTAAACACAAAAAAATGTATTATCATACCATTCAGAAAAAAGACAGCCTCTACTGATTACCACATCAACGGCAACCCCTTAAGCACACAACCTGTGGTGAGAGACCTGAGTACTAATTCAATCATCATGTGGCGGCAGTGGTAAGAAAAGTCTTTTATTTGGTCCATCTCATAAGTAAAGGGATTGCATCCAGAAAAAAGGAGGTCATTACCTCTCTGTACTCCTCCCTCATTAGGCCTATAATTGAGTATAATGCTCCATTTGGTATGTACCTCTCCAAACACCTGCACCAACTGTAAAGGCCATACAGCTGTATCGGACCCTGCCCTACTAGAGATGCTCCATATCTGTAAGGCTAACTCCATGGACATTACCCACTTGATAGGCTTAAATCTACTATGTGACATCAACAAAACCTGTTGGAGAGACAGGTTTGCCTCCCAGAGGCTGCCCTGCCTCTGGAATAGACTTCCCATACATGTCACAGTATCTCGCTGACCCTCTTCAAGCACAACCTTGATGAGTGGATGGGAAACAACAAATTTGTCCCAGGGTTTCCACCTATGTCCCTCGTTGACAGGGGCAACAGGTGCTGACTGAGGGCTCTTTTTTAGGGATAAACTCTTGGCTAGGCTAGTAAGGGCCCTAGGGCCATTAGCCTAGTAACCTACTATGATCCTATGATTATCAAGCATGGGATGGGTGAGGCCAATCTAACACCAAATGAGATAGGTTAATTCAAGCACTAAATGGGGAATTGGCTAAGTTTAATATGGCCCACATGGTCAGCCAGCCTAGTACTTACCTATGAACTTGTAAAATCATGAAAATTTGAACATTTTCTAAAAGTAAAAGCTGTAATGCTTCTACTTCTCCAAGTTATCCCCTGCTTCCATTCTCCTTGTTAGAAATAAATACTACATTGCACGGGCTTTATGAACAAAACAATTTATAAATATCTGATGAAGTAAATCTGGCTATTAATTTGATACATCTGTAAAGAATCTTCTTCTTCTTTCAGCTTTTCCCGGTTAGGAGTCGCACATACATCTGTAAAGAATAAACACATCAAATGGGCCAAAGAGTGACTGTATCAGTTTACTAATGGCAAAAAAACCCCTAGAGAAGCAAAAATGTAATTCAGTTATGAGGTCAGGGGATCTGGTTGGTTTGTTCAGATACTAAAAGGCCAAAGTTGCAAAATTAGTTTGGACAACAGGCAGGGGAAATATATTAGACATTCTATCACATGTTCTTATTTTTTTCAAATACGCAATCCAGAAGCCCTCTCTAAAGGTTGGCCTCTGACTTTTTAATGTTCTGCCTCACGGAAAGATAACGGATAAAATAAGAAAAGAAAATGGAAATGAGAAGTGAGATGGGAGGAGAGAGACAGTGAGAAATACAACGAGGTGACTTGTACGAACATTGACGGTGATAGCAATGGAACAATATGATTTAGTGAAGAGGGCTATGTCCTGCAGCCTGTTTTTGTTTTCCATGTTTGTGTGCGATACACCCCTGGATCTATACATAGACTAAAATAAGTCACTTAGGTGAGTGGAGAAGTAGGATCTTGAAACAAACATATATAGAGATATGCAAGGGTTAATGGAGTGGGCACAGAAGGGATGGATGAGTTTGTGGAACTTGCCCATGAAAGTAAATTACAAGAAAAGAGGCTGGAATAATCATGATCAACATTTTCCTAATTGTACGATGGTAGTCATGAAAGCTAAGGTGTTACAGACTCATAGATACGTACTAGGCATGCACTCAATGAGCCCATTAAAGAACCTAGCCCATACTCCCAGTTGTTACAAATCACTATCTGGTTGAGTGACTTGCTCAAGGTCACACAGTAGGCAAAAGAAGGCTGAGGGTATCAAACCATATACCACAGAAAGTAACCCATTTACAGTTCATAGCCCTAATCCTCTGCACCATCTCCAATACATTTAGGTTGCAGCACAAAGGTACTAACTGAAGACAGCATGTTGTACTTATGTCATTATTGGATAGTGTTTTGGTAAGGCCACATTTGGAGTACCATCTTCAGTTAGTGGGCTCATATACAGCGGGAAACACCACAGTAACAAAGAGTGCAAGGAAAAATACCAAACAGGTTGAATTATACAAGGACTCTGGAGAAGCTTTTACTGACTACTTAAGAGACAGAACAGAGAGAATATGAGCTGGATGCACAGAACTGCCATTTACAATGCTGGTGGGCCGAACCTGCAGGAAACAGAGTAGAGGGATTCCAAATGGCAACCGAAGGACACTAGCTTTAATTTTTTTTTTTACAAAAAAAAAAAAAGCAGCACTACACTGCCAATATGTAATACGTACTTAGAGCCAGAGCTATGACATATCTAACCTTTACTCATTGCTAGATGTTACAGTAGCACATCCACAGGATGTGAGTGACCATATGTGAATGCACTTCAATAAGTACAGACTAAAATGACATAGAATTTAAATCAGCCGTAGAGTGTGCAGCAGCAGGGCCCTTCAAGTCTGCAAATGACAAAGGTCAAACAGTATGACACATGTAGCTGGCAGAAACATGCAAAAACCAGAAAGGCATTGGCTCCTTTTTTTGCTCTTTCTGTTCCTGCTGTCTCATGATCCTCAATCCCCTTCCCAATCAATCGTATCATTTGTTCACCATCACCAGGGTAAGAGTTAAGGGGACAGCATTAAGATAGCCATTTGGGTTATTCAAGATTTTTCTTTTCTTCAGCCCTATCCTCAATATGTATCTGACAAAACACTTAAGAGGGATGTGTAATGGACTAAATGCAGAGGATGTCCCTATACTTTCACAAGAGATTCCGAATGGACTGGCCACCAAGGACGTCCCGTCACTTCTACAAGGGGTATTCCCTCCAAGCAGCCCTGTCCCTTCCCTAAAGCATGAGTGGTGACACCAACCCTATATGCCCCCAAGTGAAAACAACCCTCGCCACCCACTGGGAGAGGCAAGTAGAACATGCACTTCAATTAACTGCATGGGAACTCCAGTGCCAGGGCTGCTAATCAATCCATGGTCACATGGATCACACTCAGGGCTTTATTCCTCTTTGCTGCACAGCCAAGCTGAGTCTTTCTTTACCTGTACCATTTTATGTAGAAAGGAGCCCTGTATCTATGTATGTCTGCCCATGTGTATAAACATGCAGCTCAGTAATAAACTGCTGTAGTTAGCAAAGTAGGTGGCACTTCCTTTGAAACTGCTTTCTACTGGGTAAGATTAAAATACAATTATTATAAAAACTTATACAATTATATATAAATGCAAAAGCACTTAAAGATCATGTGCAAAGCTTCTTCTTAACTTTCACATTTCCATGAGTGTCTGCATGCATTTTCATACATGAGGACACTCTTTTTGTAGAAAACCAATTTTTTTGTACATTTTACTCTTTAAAATTTACATTTTAAACTCTATTGATCTAAGAATTATAAAAAAACTCACATCTTGTATTAATTATCTTGTAGAAGCAGGACATACATATATCATTAAGGGGACAACTGCTAATTAGGTTTATTGGTAATGTACCAACAATTCTGGATCAATTAGATAATTGCTAGCCTGTTAAATTAAGTCATTTAAGCTTATAGCTCCTTTTTTGTATACATCCATTTAACACCCATAGCTCCTTATGGCATTCTGACATTGTTAGGACTGTTTTCCTTAATCGGTTTATGAGTTAATAACAGGCATCATAAAAAAGGCCAAAGGATTAAGCAAACAAAAAGAAGCTAAGAATGTTATTATGGGATATCATGCAGTTGATATATTTAGCACTGTCACTCGTAGGTCATATTCATTCATATTTTCGTAACTGAAACAATTATATGATATATTTTATATGGTCGGTTATACAAATAAGCATACATTTTTCACATTTCAGTAGATATCTCAATAAAGATGCATGCAGAAAGGAATTTATTTTTGCCACGTGAAAGCTCAGGTCTGGCTGATCAAAAATGATTGACACTTTACAATGAGGTTGTACTGTTTCCAAGACATAAAACCACAAAACACTGTGAGATATTTAGGGAAAAATGGAATTCTGAATGTATGCATTTTACACTATATTAAAACACTCATATAAAGACATTGAGAATACTGACAATTGCCACTATAAAGAATATTTCTACTAATTTTTTGTTTGTACCTTAATTGTATTCAATATTTATAAGATATTTACATCTACTTGGCTTATGTTTTTTTAAATCAATAAGTTCACAAAATGCTCTGGAATATAAGGATGTGTGTAGTCTGCTAAAGTTGTGATAGTCCACGGCTTATAGGTGTTAATGAGTTAACAGTTTTGCAATAAACCTGCCAATTTTTGTCAAACTGTTAGCAGGGTGGTAATTACCCAATTAATGTATAATTGTTAGCACATAACTAATGAACCACATTAGCATTTTTCCACTCAGTGGCATTGACATGTCCTGCTTACATTTGACAATTAATGTAGAAGTTCATGGGCATTTTCACAACACTTCTACAAGTTATAAAATGTTTTTTTTTTTTAATTAGTACTTTTTTAAAAACTTTGATTTTCTATATAAAAAAAAGTGTTTGCCTACAACTGTAAAACTGAAATGTCTTGAAAATGTTTTGCACGGGATAATGAAATCTACTTGTCTGCAACCAATACCACTCAAAGTCAGTGCATGATTCACTTTGGCTGTAACACTTGTGCTGGTTACTTTTACTACGTGTTCCCAGTCCATGGCAAATCACCCACTGCTGCTGTGCTGTTTTTGGAGTATTCTGACATTTAGGTATTGCAAAATTTCAGAATTGAGGAAACATTTATTGAAATTAAGAAATGTTTGCAGAAGGGGAAAATATATCTGTTTTTAAAAGTTTGGATATGCCTAGAATATAAAATACAGTTAGAAAAATAGTCTAGCTATACCCAACAGGAATCATCTCATTGCAAAGAAGCTTAACAGAAAAATGGAAGCTCTGTATTGGGGAATACTTTTAAGGGCAGGCAGTCCATATGAATGAATGAACTGCACAAGTCCAATAAGTTTATCAAATGTACACTTGGTAAGCAAAATGTGTCAGGAAGTCCTCTACAAAATGGAAACACATACAGTACCAAATTTAGAACGAATACGGTAAGCAGGTAGACAGTGTTCTGTAAGAACTATGTTTATGCACTAATGTGAGATCATTTAGCAGTGTTAAATTTGTATTTATAAATTTTATTGTGATACTTATTGCGCAAAACACACTGAAACTAATATTCGCCAAAGTGCCAATCCATTACAGTGCAAAACACACATATACACACATATCCACATATCAGACATAAGGAATATCTATAAACAATTAGGAAAATTGTCACACTAAAATCAGGTGGGGGGGGGAACTGAAGTATCTGATGAAAACACATACAGACCACCAGAGAAGTTACCCAGATTTTAAAATGAACCAGAGTAACAAGTATCACAAGGCAGCAACACCAACAGCTGGAAAAATCTGTTTATTCCATTTTATTAACAAAGCTTATTTGATTAAGAAAAAATGTGCATCAATGATTGCAGATTCATGAAAAAACTTCACAATGCAAACCCAGTCATGCAGCGTATCTCTGGAATGCAAAAGCAAACAGGACTACCCAGAAAAGAAAAAAAACATGCCTGCACAACAAGATAATTCAAAATCAACCAAGACTTATCCACAGCCCAGAAATAAAGTACAGACTCTGTAGATGAAAGGCAATACCATTAAGTAATTTGCAAATGTGCTGCCAATGTAGGTGCTTAATGTAATATATTTAAACACATACAGGCACTTGTGCAAACTTTACTTAAAGAAGTCTGTAATAGCATTCTTATAACAGTGGTATGAGATCCATACCAGAACTTTCCATTCAAAAGCTTGACTCTTTTCTATGTTCTTCCATGTATGGCCTCAAAGCAGTTACATCTAATCTTGTGGAATACACGACTAAGTATTTTAGCTCATTCTGGACTTTTTTAACATTATTTGTTGTACATGAACTTGACTTCAGAAACAACTGTGCCATGAGCTACAAGTCAGCTGTGCCGTCAGCCCAGTACCTATATGCCTGTATGCAAAACATGTCAGTCAATTGGTGTGTATGACATGCTATGGGATGTACATATCTATAGACACTATCCATCTCCCAACACCCATTTACCTACCATAGCCATGCCTTAACACATAGTCCTGGAACTCTGCATCCCTTGCAGAAAGTCCTCCTCATGATTCCTATCTTTTTGGTTTCAATATCTTCCAGTCACAAACAGACAGTACAGTCTCATGGGCTCCCAGCTACATATATACCATGACATTGCCTCACTCACACTGGCATCTATCCACAGAGTTTGTTCTTGTTGGTGAGACCGTCTACCTGCCTTAACTCTGGGAAGCTGCACATCTACAGAGACTTTACCGAAATTCCGCTATTTCAAAACTGTATGGTCTTAAGCAGTGGTGCAAAAAATGGCACCACCACTTTATATCATGATTACAAAAAAACAGCATTTCAGTTTTGCTAATGAAGAGAGTTAGTACCTCTGCTTGTGAACTGCTATTGGTGCACAAGGAGCTGTCCAAATATGCTGACACTAAAAGTACACATTATAGTGACAATGAAGCTTGTGACATGGATGATCAAACATATGGAATGTAGCATCTTGCTGCACTCAGCCTAATTCTAGCAGCAAGGTGCAACAATATAGATATAACTTAGTGTCTTGATGCAGCTCTATATTGTGTGACACAAATGTGCATCTGTGCATACTGAGCTACCACTTTACTCCTTGAATAGCCATGGCTATTTTAGGGACTGGGGAATGCAGGGCTTAAACTCAGTGTGACAGGGACAACTAAGGTTTCCTGTTTTTTTTTTTCCTGGGCAGATATGATGGCCAAGTGTGTAAAGTAGATGCCTGACATGAGCTGGCTGGAATATGAGTGATGTCACTCTCATCACCTATTCTGGTGACCAGTCCCAACACTGGTACATAGATCAGAGGTGGTGCCATCCAGACCCGTTTCACCACTAACTTGGGTAAGACTAGGTCTCAAAGATGAAGAAGAATATAAGCATGCAAGCCAGGCTGTAAAGCCATTAACACTACATCTATTGCATTCTTAACAAAAAAGGCACATGATACAGATACAGTATGCAGGTACTTACAAAGTTCATTTTGGCCCCAAGAATGGCAGTGAACTGATCCCAAAACAACAAGTGTTCATAGGTTGGTACTAGGCTGTCGGCCCTAGGGCCTATACAAGCCTAGCCATAACAATTCCCTGGATATTTCTTCCCACAATATTTACTTCCCTGGACACCTGTCTAGCAGGGCGACTGACGTGATCCCCGGGGTGAATTTCCTATTTTCCTATCTCACATCCAATCGTCAAGATTTCTTTTGAAGAGGGCTAAGGAGGCGCTCTGCTTGACATGTATGGGCAGTCTATTCCAGAGTATGGAGAGTCCCTCCAGCATGTCTACCCTTTGTTCTGCAGGAAGCATGATTTCTAATATATTTTAAGACTGGAAGACAAAAGTGAAGCCATGCCTACAATTCCACTGTGAAAACAAGTGCAGCTGCTCTGATTAAATCACACCAATATGACTGAAAAGGATCATTCGACCATCAGGTCACACAGCCTGGTAAACAAAGTTAAATAAAGCTAAAAAGTGTGCTTTGGAAGTGAACTGTTGGCATTCCTTCACAGGATTATCAACCAATATACTGAGATCTAACTGGGTGGCCAGGGTGGTGCGGGCGACCACGGTGGTGCAGTGGTTAGCAGTGTCACCTCACTGCAAGAGGTTCTCCGGTTCGATCCTCGGCTGGGGTGTCATCTGTGCAGAGTTTGCATGTCCTCCCTGTGGTCGAGTGGGTTTCCTCTGGGTGCTCCGGTTTCCTCCCACATCCCAAAGACATGCTGCAGGTGGATTGGACACTGTAAATTGGCCCTAGGTGTGAGTGCGTGTGTGTGCCTTCTGTGGAAGGTTGGGCGCCGGGCTGGCAACTCGACACTGTAAAACTCCACTGCCAATCATGAGCGGACAGGTGATCCACTGTGGCGACCCTAACCGGGGAAAAGCTGAAAGAGGATGAAGAAGATACTGAGATCTAGCAATTGCTCTAATCAATTAACACCAATTGGTGGAGTTTTCAAATGCCTGCAAGCAGACTTAAACCATGACCTTCACAGTGGGAAAAAAATGAGACATAGCTTTAGCTGTTCTTCTTCATCAAGTTCCAATAACCTACTTTTTTGAGTCTAATCAGTTGAACACCATACATTATAACTATAAATGTAGTATAAAGAATGGAGCACTTCAGAACAGGGAAGAAAAAAGCAGTGCATATTTTTTTGTTTTTGACAAGCTTATATAAAACTACATCCATTTCTGCAAATAAAAGTGATACGGAAAGGCAGCATCTGGTAGTGGTTTTCGTCCGGGGGTACTAGCCCCATATGGAAGCTTAGTTCTCAACTAACAAAAAATATATTTCCTTCCAGACAACTATTCAGAATAAATGATGGGGTCGGATGTGATAAAATGCAAATTTATCTAACTCCGAGAATCAATGTAATTTATTTGGACTACCTTGTCTGTTCGACTCACTAAAGGCTTATTCCATTATATACAGTGATGAAATTCTTCAGCTCACTTTGAAATGACTCGGAACAGTATATACAGGTGCCAAAGCAAGATAAAGCAACCCCGGGGCATACAGCAGTGCAAAATCTTTGCTCAAAAATTCAAAGTCAAACGTAATACGAGGACAAAGGCCCCCGAAATCAGGGATAATTCTGAAATATTATTCTAAGTAATTTAAGAAGAAGTTAATAGAACAACAGGTTTTAAATCAGCATGACTTTTCCGAACAAAAAAGGATGAAACTCTTGCCGTCTGTCATTAATGACTGAATGTCATCATGGAAAATTTACCAGAAAGTCACAAATAATACGCGGGACAGTCGAGAGCAAACATGCAAGGAAAACTCACGGACGTCCCGCAAAATCGGAACAACAGAGAGCTAAGCCTGGCAGACCTCCAAGAGAGAATTAAAAAAGTGCACAAAATCGGTAATCCTACAAAGACAGCAGCAAGACATAAATTATGCATGTTAAATGATTTTATTTAAAACACTTATTACTGCAATACTACAAGCATTCATATCGCGTATCCTTCAACCAGTAGCAGCAGTAATACTTGAATGATTACAAACGCAAAGGAAATACATCTCTTGTGCTTTCTGTCTAAACAGCTTTCATGTGACAACAACTGAGTTGCATTTTTATCACAGACTGTCTGAATGGCAACCACAGCTGTTAAAGCACGACCTGAATACCTGTACTACATAAACTATGCAATGCTGAAACTGGCACCCAAAATACATCATACTTCGGCTGACAACTAGTTAAAAATAAATCATCACGTTCACAAACATTTGATTTCCGATTACAAACTGAAGGTTGAGGCGCATCTGATATTTAGTTAAAAATACATTGAATTATATGTAGTTTATATACCCCCGTCTTCCACTCCATTCGCATTCTCCCCGTCATGAAACGATTCTAAGTCATCATAATCCGTAACTCCGACTATATCGTCATCATCTTCGTCCTCGTCCTCCTCGTATTTTAAAGGCACTCGGCTCATGATTTCACGTTTTACAGCTTCAATAGGTTTTTAGAAGTTGACAGTCCGAAGAGGAGGAGCTGAGACTAAACAAGACCATAATGTCACCTGATCTCGTGCAACCACAGTGCCCGTTCACCTTCACTTTCCTTCCCCGGCGTTTACCAGCGATTATCGAGAAACCAAAGCAACTCGACAGACGGAAAGACAAATTAAAACTTTTACATTATACAGATAATAAAGAAGGAGAATCTGCGTGTAACGTAAGCTCCACAGTTCGATATTTACACATACAGACGTCTTTCCTGCAATTTAGTTTGTGCCATGTTAAGTAACTTCCAAAGCCCGACTCGTTTCCTCTCTTAGCCGTATTTGGAAATAATGCGGCAGCTTAGCGCGAGCCATTTGGTTGCTATAGCAGCATATCGCGGTCGAAGTATCATTCATTGCAAGCCTGGCTTTTGAAAAGTAGAACGCGCTTCACTGTACAGCAGCCACCAGTACTTGTTTTGTCTGCTGCAGTCACATTCGAGTTAATGTGCAGCCTGTGAAAATTATGGAAATAATATCGCATAATAGTCTCGCTCTTTCTGCTACATTAGTGACAATTCGCTAAATATTAAAGCATACCAACAAAATACACGTTAAAATGAAGAAGAAATGAGACATATTCTGAATATCTGAATCCATCAAACTGTTTAAACTATACACGACTGTTTAGCAAAGTTAAGATTAATCTTTTATTGGCTTTTGCAATATATTTTTCATAGCGATAATCCCCCAAATTAAGTACATTTCAAAATTCTGTGTAAAAATCACCAGACAACATGTGCATAAAAGGATGGCATTTACCATCCTAAGTTGCCACCTGTCAGGAATTTTTTTCTGAGAGGCAAGAAATCAGGGTTTTTGTCAGGAAATCCAGAAACCAGAACCTCAGTAATGAAATTCAGTTTTGGTGAATACTTGGCAGGTATTTTTGAATCATTTTGTGAGCTCACTTAACATACTTATTTCTCAGAATATTTACTGTTTCATTTTAAGTTCCTAGTTGCCTTTAAGTTATTTTGTCAGCCTACTCTTTTGTTTGTTTAAACTGGCATTTTGCATAATGGAAAATGTGGCGATTAGTAACTACCTTTATAGAATTATCAGTTGTGACATATAGGGAGATTTACGGTTATATAAAAGTAATCAAATCATATTAGGAAGTTAACGTATACAAACATTATACATCACATGTATTGTTCTGCACCTGGTTGAATTTCTCCAAGAGTTGACTCCTGCAGTTCATATGGAGTTACAAGTATCGGTAACATATCTAAGTATGATTGTAATTTTTTTTTTATTAGACCCATTGCTCCTACTACTGTTGGAACTGCCTGTGTATCCTTCTTCCACACTGCCCTCTTTTCTGCCTGTATATCCTGGTATTTTATAGGATCATAGGCGGTTACTAGGCTATTGGTCCTGAGGCCGTTATAAGCTTAGCCAAGAGTTTAGCCCATGTTTAGACAAGTCAGAACCCAAACCCCCTGTCCAGCAGGGACACATGTGGAATCCCAGGAGTGTATTTTGTTTCCCATCCAGTTATTCAGGTTGCGCTTAAAAAGAGATAATGATGTATTCTGCTTGATGTGGGGAGGGTGTCTATGCCGCAGATGGGAGAGTCTCTGGGACACAAATCTGTCCCGCCAATAAGTCCTATTGATATCACAGACCAGGTTGAGGAGTCGCATACAGGTTGCTCGAGTGGAGCTTGACCTGCGCCATGCAGCAGTCCCATCAAGGCAGGGTCTGAGATTGCTTTATATGCCAAACAGAGGTCACTCCTGAGGAGTCTGTATGCAACTGAGTAGAGGGATAGGGCTTTTAGCCTATCTGTGTAGGGTAGATGTTTGAGGCCCTGGATTCTCCTGGTGAGGAACCACTGTGGTCTTTCTAGCTGCTGCATGTGCTTTGCGAGGTACATGCCGAAGGGGGCATTGTACTCAATAAGTGACCTTATAAGGGAATAATACAGGGATGTTATGACCTCTTTGTCCCTGGATGAGACACCCTTACTTATGAGGTGGGTCATGTAGAAAGCTTTCCCTACAATGGAAGCAACATGGTGGTCAAGAGTCAGTTTGTTATCAACCTGGGTGCTCAAATCCCTCACTACTGATTGTGGACTTAGGACATTGTTATTAATGTGATAATATGTGGGGATGTCACTCTCCCCAAAAGAGATGATGATGCATTTTTTGGCATTCAGCTTGAGGCCATGTTTCTGGCACCAGTCATTTGTTTGGGTGAGACTCTCTTGGAGGACGTCCACATCACTGGGGGAACTGATGACTGCACCCATCTTGCAGTTATCTGCAAACTTGGTCAGCCATAGTCCACTGGTTTTGGCTTGCACCTCAGAGAAGTATATCCCAAATAACAGAGGCCCCAAGACCGATCCCTGGGGTATGCCGTTAGTTACGGGTCGACTGCTTGAGGTGGCTTCCCCTATTTTGATTAGGTGGGTTTTATCAGTTTGCGTGAGTCAGTTTGCTACTCATCTGGTAGCATATGGATTGATGCCTAGTTGAGAGAGTTTATCTACTATGCCCAAGTGGGAATAGTGTCAAAGGCTTTGGCCAGGTCAAGGTAGGTGGTGTGCACCATCTTCCCCTCATCCATGGCTTTGGTGACTTTCTCAAAGAAGTCAACCAGATTTAACAGACATGACCTCCCCTTGACAAAGCCAAACTGTGTGGAGTCGAGTGTCTGGAGGTTGCCAATATCCCTGTTAATGAGGTCCATGATAATCCGTTCCATGGCCTTGCAGATCAGGCTAGTTAGGCTGATGGGTCTATAATTTCCTGGATCAATGGATGCTCCACTTTTGTGTAAAGGGATGACAGTGGCTGTCCTCCACTTGGCTAGGACAAAGCTGGTACTCAGGCTTTGGTTGAATAGGGTGCCTAATGGTGCTGCAAGTTCATGCCTGAGTTCATGTAGGATGCAGCCAGGTTCATAGGTTAGTACTAAGCTAACTGCCCTTGCAAGCCATTTTAAGCCTAGCCAATTATCCCCTGTGAGAGTCAAACCCTGCACCTTGTATTTGTAAGGCAAACACCTTAACCATTAGGCCACCCTCCCGAGGGATGTTATCAGGTCCCATGGAGGCTGTATTTTTTGCCTTTGAGAGGGCAGTGATGACCTGTTTCCTAGAGATAAGGGGGTGGGGTGCAGGTACTGGAGATGTCCTGATTTACTGATGGGGCGGGGGCAGAGGTGAGAAGTTTTCACTGAATCTGTCAGCCAGTAGATTGGCAATATCTGCACCATTTGTGTATGTGGTGTCCTTGACCACCAGTTCTGAACAGATCTGGGTGTTTCCTTTGAGATTTTGGACATATGTGAAGAAGGCCTTATGATTGTCTCTAGTAGATGTGGCCAATTT
The DNA here is from genome assembly GCF_019279795.1 of Protopterus annectens. Taxonomy (NCBI): domain Eukaryota; kingdom Metazoa; phylum Chordata; order Ceratodontiformes; family Protopteridae; genus Protopterus; species Protopterus annectens. The sequence goes on from NC_056725.1 coordinate 1,384,061,159, forward strand.
GGACTTGAAGGTGGCTTTAGAGGATTTCACTCGTGCTCTTATTTGCTTGTGCAGGGTAAGGAGAGATTGCTTCCAATTGAGCACCTGCTCCTTCTTGGTCCTGGACAGTAATATTTTTCCTTTTGTTATATAGTTTATTTATTGCAGATGTACACCAGACAGGTTTACTCTTCCTTACGGAGGATGATTTTTATCCTGTTGGGTATTCCTGATTCAATGCATCTATATAAATGCTTGTATAGTACTATGGTGTAGATTTGGACATTGGTGCCTGTTCCTGCAGTGGAGAGGGGGCTGTGAAGCTGTTTAACTATCGCTCAGGGGGTTGTAATCAGCTTTGGAGAAGTTTTTCTGTTTGACCCTAGCTGGGAGGGGGGGTCAGAAGAGATGGTGGCTTCGAAAATGACCGCTTTATGATCGGATCTTACCAGGGAGGATGATACTGTAGGGGTGCTTCAGTGGTTAATCATGTTGGTTAATACCAAGTCCAAGATATTATCACCTCTTGTGTAGGTATTGACTAGCTGTTCCAAGGCATTTGCATTGATAAAATCGAGGAATCTCTGGGCGTTTGTGTTCTGGCATGAGTAGTTTTTTCAATCTATGGTTGGGTAATTAAAGTCACTCAGGATCAGGATAAAGGGTTGAATGTTGATAGATTTTAAGAGGTCCAGATAGGTGGAGTGGGCATCTAGAGTCAAATTTGGGGGCCTTTAGCTAGTTATAATTTGAATAGGGGTCTTATCAATGGTTAACTGCACCTGGAGTGTCTGCTGTGCATCATACTATTTGACCAGCCTGGAGGTGTGTGTGTCTTTAATATATATTGAAACTCCACCTCCTTTGGCTTTGCTGCCCACAGTTTGAGGTTCGAATGTGTGATAGGATGAGTTACCAGATAAGGCTGGGGTGCTCTCCGCAGCTTTGAACCAGGTTTCTGTGACTCCCCAAATGTCAGCATCTTCCAGGATTAAGAAGGCTTGCAATGAGTGCAGTTTCATGCTTAGACTCCTAGCATTTAGCAGTATGACATTTAATTTGCGTTTGGTTGAAATGTTTATGTTGGTAGTATTGACTTCATGACGTTTCCTAAAAAAGGTACTATGGGGGAGGCAAGGGCCTTTGCCAGAAGCCTGAAGCCCAAGTGAGACAGCTGCAGGCCATCTCTAGCAAAGTATCATGGTCTGTTGATCATATCTTCCCAGGCGGTCAGGTACTAGATCCCCCTGAAATGACACCAGAAACTAAGCCAATTGTTAAAGTCAATCATTTTCTGTTTGTATTGAGGCATCATTCTGGGTGATGGTAGAATGCTGCTTAAGGCTAAGGACATACCTGCCTGGGACACATATTCAGTGAGTTCAGTCATGTCTCTCTTCATATAGTTCAGGGAGGTATGCCTCAAGTTATTCACACCAACATGGACTATGACAGAGTCATAACAGTACCTGTTGTTGAGAGACTTTTGTGAGTGTGTGATATGGCAGATTCTGGCACCTGACAAACAACTAACTGTGACTTTCTCCTTATCCAGCCTAGTAAGAGCAAATCTGTGTGATTCACAATGGAGTCTCCTATAACTAATATGTCGGGTTTATGGTTAGGTCTTAGTGGTTGCGAGACACTGGTGTGTGGACTATGCATGGTTTGTGGTGTGGAGTTCTCATGTGTTTTTGCCTCTGAGGTCTCCTTTGTTTGGGTTTGTTTTTGTTGAGGACCTCCACATATGTGCGTGTGTGTTGTGTAGCTGTGGGTGGTGTTTGAGGTGTAGTGATTGTGTTGACAACCTTCTCAGTGCCAGATGTACTGGCTTGTGAGGGAGAAATCACAGACTCTAGCTTCTTTATGTAATTGCATCTCTCACAAATTGTGTTCCTAGGTGGTAGTAGTAGATGGTTGTTTGTGTACATGAGGCAGTTTCTACACTATCTCAGGATACCAATATCGACCAGGCTGTGAGGAGAAATCGTAGGAAACTTTCCATCCATATTTGTCAAAATCTGAGGAAGAGAGGCCAGGGAGAGCTAAGGGGTAGGCCTACAGCCCAACTGCTTAAACCGAAACTAAGAAGCTTAAAATAACACTTAAAATTTAAACAGGCTAAAAACAGCAGTAATAAATGCAGCAGAGAAGATGCAGTTGAACACTTTAGAGAACAAGTAGCAGAAAAAAACAAGATGAAGTAATAGAGTTGTAGGTGGAAACACAAATACTGTAAAAGCAGCAAGCAGCTGAATATTTTTTTTTTAAGTAAAGTAGAAAGGGAATAAGGAGAAACAAAAGATAATTCAAGGGTAAAAACTAAGGGAGTTGGCCTTCTCAAATGTTTTCTCTGTATTAGGTAGCATGAGCTAATGACACTAGACTGGGAGGAGTGTCCCAGATCAAATTTACAGTAGGGGTGGGCAACTGCAAAGCCACCAAGTATATGAACGAGACACCAATAGGAATGGAGGGTGGGATGCTACAGCTTCTAGTTACACTCTTTTAGACAGAAAACACTACAGAAATGTTTATCACAGCAGATAAAGGAGTAAGGGGACTCTAGAGAATGATTTTAACTGCAAACAAATCAGTTATGTGATACACTCCTTGGCAGGAAATCAAAACAAACAGATGCTTAACAAATGGAGAAAATTCCAGTTAATACCTTTCACACAGTGAAAGTTATGACTTTGTGTCTGCATGTACATAAGACACCATAGTCACTGGGTGTAGCAATTTCAATGATCAATGCTACTGTTGTCTTCTTTTTATGGATTACTATATCTGGTTTTCTCATATCTATTTTTGAACTGTTGGTAACAGAGGATATAAACCCATAACTTTCTATACTGCTTTCTGGCTCATGTTTCCAATGCTTCTTAGCTATTTCAGTATTATAATGCTTGCACAATCCCCAATGCAATAGTCTTATTTATTTATTTATTTTTATTTTTATTTTACATTTGTTTACTGGGAAGGTCCAATTTGACTGTCTGTTTTCAGTGGAGGCCCGAGGAGAAAAGCTCCAGAACAATTGCTGACATACTATACATAAGATATTTACACACTCAGTTATAAAAAATATAGCAGACAATAACATATGATTGCATAAGATATGTACATAAGCATAGTGGTTTAGACATACAATTAAAAGTATAGCAAGTAGTAACATTTGATTGTTGCCACATTATTATGCCTTTCAGTATACAGTCCTTCTGCCAGTAGTGTATCACACCCAGCAACAAGGTGTGCGACTGTTTCTAATTCTGTTTTACAAAACCTGCATTTGTCTGTTTCCCCCACAAGTTCAATGGACTTTGTAAACCAACGTGTACTTAGTCCACTATCCTGGGCCGCCAATATTAACGTTTCATCTTTTGATTTAAATTCACTTTTCCTTAACCATTCATGTGTTCATTTCTGATCGTCTTGAGGTTGTTCCAAGAGTTTTATGTACTTGCAATTATATTTATGCATTTTCCACATTTCTTGCCTTCTCATCTGATTCTTCACGTTATATTCTTTCTTTTGTTTTTTTTGGCACATTCAGTTGCTGCCTGATTTTTATCTGCTTCTGGTTTGATTTCCATTCCTACTTGACACAGCTATGCTTCTGCTAAACTTAGCAGGGAAGTCATCATAGGCTTATTCTCCTCATGTTTTAAAACTTTCACTATGTTTGGATCTTGTGAGGCCAGCAGATATGTATACAGTCCTATGATTGCAGATCTATACAAGTAATCCATTTTGAGGAGGCCCATACCTCCTTCAGAACAGGAAATATATAATCTTGGTATGCACTGATTTTTATAAATCACTTCATAAGCATGAATCATTTTTCTTGTTTCCCTGTCCAACTGATCCAGTAACGTTTGGGACCAGTCAGTCACTCCAAAACTGTAAGTTAGGACAGGAAGAACAAATTGGTTTATAGCTTGGACTTTGTTCCCAGATGTCAGTGCTGTTTGCAGTATTAATTTTAGTCTTCTAAAATATTCCTTACTAAGTTTTGTTTGTATTTGTTCATGCTTTATCACTGATCCTTCATCAGTTCCCAAATATCTATACAATCCCTCTTGCTCGAGTGCTTTTATATCACATTCCTGTCCCAGACTGATATTTTCTTGGTGCTGGGGCTTTTCTGCTTTAAAAGTTGCTTTTGCACATTTATCAAGACCAAATGACATTCTTACCTCATCTGAAAACGTTTTGACCACTTGTAGTTGTGCTTTCAGTTCCTCATCTGATGATCTATACATATTTAAATCATCCAGGAAAATAAGAGAAGTCTTTACACTTTGTTGTTTTCTGGGAGCCAAACTGTAATCATGAGCTAATCTGTTAAGTAAACAGCTTAATGGGTTAAGGGCAAGACAAAAGAGCAACAGAATCTCAACCTTTGATTTTTTATCCCTGGAATAATAATGGCTTAACTGCAAAGTGGTTTGCCACTGATTCATAGTTGCTGTAATGTAATAAATCAATGTAGTTTGTATGTTATACGTCTGTAAGTGCTCTTTTATCCATAAATGTGGGATACTCTCAAATTTTTTTGTTGTCTATCTATACCATACTTAGGCTTTTCACCTTTTTACAGTTCTTCATTATGACTTCAAATGATCCTTTGTTCCATATGATCTTCTTTTGTTATTTTTTGTGTTCTATTGCCATGATTGAGTTTTCTTCTAAATGACTGTAAACTCTGTCGGCATCAGTTCCAGTGTATAGTTTATGCATTGTTGGAAGGCAATAGGTTATTGGTCCATATATTTTAGAATAGCTTGCAGGTTCTCTCTTAAGAAGGAGTATTGTTTTTCCTGTTGTTAACCAGGTTGGTGTCTGTTTGTAGTGTGCATATAAATAGTTATTACATATAACTAAATATTCATGTAAATATGTTAATACTTTTAGCCAGAAGTTAGGTACTGCATCTGGACCTGGGGTTTTCCATTCAGTAGCTTTTCTTAATTTTGTTTCAATTTCTCTGTCCATCACTTCCTATCATTTCATATCCTGTACATTTGAACTTCTTTCTTTTTACTTCTATCCATTTGGCATCTTTGTTATGTTCCACAGGATCTTCATAGATATTTCTCTTAAATGCATTAATTTCTTCTTTTTTTTTGGTGGTGTTTCAGTTCCTTTTGCCTTGTTCCGCAGTTCTCTATAAATCTTTTGTTTTGTAATAAAAAAACTGCTTATTTTGTACTTTTTCTTCATATTTATCTGCATATCTGCCTATGCTGATATCTTTCGTTTATTAATTGCAATAGTGTACATCCTGATATGATTTGTTCTGATATTGCACATTACTTTTGTCACGTCTATCTTTCTGAGCATTTTTGTTGATCTGTTCCCTCTTCTGTGGTCTTCTAACAGTGAAACTTCTTGTCTTAATTACTTTATAGTTTTCTGTATTCGATACTTCAATGATGGTATTTTGGTATGTTTCTTTCCTTTCCCTTATTGCCCTGTGTTTTTGTGATCAGACTTTATCTGTTATTAATTTAGCTGTACAGTAATATATCCTGTTTACTTCTGTCATATGACAAGAATTTCTGTGAACAGTCCTGATTACTGTGTTCATTTGTTTTATCAAACTTCTAACATTTTGGGTCTTATTGACTTTCTGTAGTCTATTTCTTTCATTGAGCTTAATATGTCGATTCATCTCTATTAAATCAAGCCCCTGTTCCCTTAGATCATTTTCTTCTAAACTGGGGGCATGTTCTTTGTTTTCCATGTCCTGCAGGCATTCTACAGAAAGTCCAAAAGTATCTTCCTGTGCCATATTCTCTTCACTTTCATCCTGTGTCATCCATTGCTCTTTCATTTTGGAATTCACTGGCCTATCACGCCACAACATTGACTGCATCAGAGTTGCCACAATTTCTCTTCCATCCCTTGCTGTGCAACTCCAACTGAACTTTTGTATCAGTTTCCTACTGAAGGCTCCAGAATATCTTCATACGGCATTGGCAATTAATCAGAAGTTTCCCACTCCTCTGGTTTCTCCTTAATTTGGAGATTCATTGTTCTATCCTACTGTGATGTTATCAAACTTAGAATTTCTGCGCTAAATCCTTCACTTTGTAGGTAATCCATAACTTCAGTTTCTATTTCTTTAACTTCTCCATTACTAATCCTCTTTTCTACTTTCCCTCTTTGTTTTCTTATTTTTTGTATTGTAACATTTTCCATATCAGGTTGCTTTTGCCTGTATTTCTCTTCAAATATCTTTGGTGCTATTCTTTCCATATTGATTAGTGTTGCTTTCTCCTTTGCAGAAATAGTGCACCATATTAAACATCTTTTTTCTTTCCCATGTCCATATATTCTTCTTACTTGAGGGACTCATTGCTCCATCATGCTGTGATATAACCTGTGTTAAGACTTTTTTACACTAAATGCTTTACTTCACAGGTATCCCATAACTTCAGATTCTATTTTTTTAACTTCTGCTTTACTAATATTCTGTTCTACATTCCCCCTTTATGATCTTATTTGTTGTACTGTGAAATTTGTAATTTCTGGGTGCCTTTGCCTATATTTGTCTTTGAATATCTTTGGGGCTACTTATTTATATCGACTAAGTTGTCTTTCTCCTTTGTATAAATATTGAATCATATCTGATCTGTCTTTCTTTCCCATGTCCATATTTATTTTTTATCAATTTCAAAAATCTCTAGATTTTATTCTTTATATTTTCACACTTCCTTGGTTGCTTCTTTTTCCAAGCGGCCCAAGGTTTCTTGGTCTATATAATGAATCTGTTGTATTAATGAACACAAATTTGCATTTGAAGCTTTTGACAGTTTTATTTGCAATTATTTTTATTTCCTGTAATTTCTCTTTTAATCTTTTTGTATAGTTTCTGTGTGGAAATGCTGGGCTTCTTGCATAATAGTAACAATACATAATTTCTTTCTTATCCTCAATAGTCCACTCTATCATCTTTATGGTGTTTTTTTGGCCTATTATTTTTTTGTGATTATTGTGAATTACTACTTCCTTCTTCAACAGGGGGGAGCATCTGTTCCCTGAGCCTGGAAAATCCCCATTGTAGGAATGTTTCCTTGTCTTGAAGATTCAACACTTTCATTTTTTCCAGTCTTGGCACCAGTGTACCTAGCAGGATTGAGAACTATTTTATTCTAGGATTTGTGCACCCAGCTATCTTTTTTATTTTTTAACCAACCTCTGTACATGGTATATATACTATATAAAATACAGTCGCTATATCAGTGTCGTCGTGGTGAGATTTTGTAAAAAAACAGGGTTCACTTCATGAAGGTACTCACCAAGACTACAGCATGAATTCAGTTCCAGCAGTGCTACTCTACTTTGCTTGCTAATTTTATCATCTCTCAATTCGGACCTGTACAATATAATCAAAGCAATGTTACATATGTTGTTCAATTCATGCCTTCTCTTAAACTTCATTCCTCCTCAAAATTTTTTTTTCTGCACGTATCTTTCCCACAATTTCCATTTTTGTATGTAATTTGCTCCTACACTTTTCTAAAGATACCACTTCCTGTTTTGTATATCTTATACAATATTCACTACTTTAAGTATGGTTGGTAGGTTTAGACTTTGAGTTCCATTTTCTAGTAATTGCTTTTTGGTAGCCACCAGAATTAAACTTAACAAGGCCTTATTTTCCATAGGCAATTCAGATCCTGTATTCCCATTCAAAAAGTAATTTCTTTAGTTACTGTTATTTGCTCACCCAGTATCCCTGACAGAGTAATCTGTAGGGAATTTTTAAAGTCTGACAATTCATTACACTCCAAGAACATATGTTACAGGTACCTCACTGTCTCCCATTACATCACTAGCATTTGCCAACTACTGAGGAAAAATCTTTCGAGTCTGCTTGGGGTATAAAAGTGACTATGCAAAAACTTCCAGGCGAAAATCCTAAATCTTCTAGATTTTGTTGCATATTTAGGAGCCATACATACGTCCTCCAATTGTTTTCTTGTAACTTGCTTTTCTAGTCTCTCTTATCTTTTCTGACTTCCTCTGATTGATTCTCATAATTACTTTGCAATATTCTATATGTCCTAATAATTATTCCTTTTTTAACAGAAGCTTCTGTTCTGGATTAAACTAAAAACTCAATGAGTGCAGGTCTTTTATTTAGGATTCCCCTATCCCTTTCTTTTTGCCTATACAATGATATCAATCCCTGATAGGGAAGGCAAGCTCTAGCCTAAAGTCCAAATGTCTTTTTGGCCTCTTCCCATTCAATTATATTTCCCTCTCTAATTATTTTTTCCTCTATAATTATTTGTCTCCAGTACCTTGGTTTCTTTGCAAGCTTCCTCCAGTAAATTCTAGCCCCCTCTTGCCTATTCTCTGTACCCCTAATTGCAGTCATCCCTGTCACCAGAATTTCCTTTCTGCATTCCCTTGTTGACTTAGCAGTATACTTTCTGCTAATTTATGAATATAATATTCTGTATGACTGTTGTTATTCTCCTTAAAGAGCTGCATCCAAAGCCAACATCTTTCCTTATTTTGTGAATTACCCTCCTGCATTATCATCATCCCTTTCCACTTTGAATTGTAGCTTTTTTCTTGTGCTTTGTAAGAGCCTTAACTGTGTAACTCTAAAATATTAATTCAAATCAGGCAATCCCAAACTTCCTTGTTCTAGTGGAAGGATCAACTTATCCCACTTTATTATTACTCTCTTCCCCTCCCAGATAACATCCTTCAACTCTTTAATAACTACTATCCACAGTTTCTTGTCTGGTTCATAAAAATATGCCTGACCTCTGTATAAAACTAAATGGACTCAAAATATTTTACTTCTTTTATCTTCCTATCCATAGGCAAAAGCTTCTACTTTCTCAGGTTTTGCATTATCTTTTTAGTCTAATTCCCACATATACTTAGTTGCCATAACAGAAAACTCTTTAACCCATACTCTTAAATACTTCATTTTATTATGTCAACATAAATATGGGTATTGCTGAATTCATTCATGTGAGTACATAGTTTACAGGTGTAACCTTTGTTTTATCTTTATTAATTGTAGATCCCCCCCAAAAAGAACTGATTCAAAGTGTTCCACAACACAGATATGTCCTTTTCTGATTTTATCAAGTACAAAATAATGTCATTAGTAGATAAAGCCTGCTTTTCTAGAATACCATACTAATTATATCCTTGAAGTTCCGAATCCCTTATTTTCTTTGCCGGTGGCTCTAAATATAATGCAACTAACAAATGGGAAAGAGGACAACCCTGCCTGTTTTACTCTGTTCAGACACAACGTATCAGAGAGGAACCCTCTCACTTCAATTTTGCCATTGATCCGTCATATACCCCCCTTAATTGACATTATTATTGCATCAGAAAATCTGAATGCTTCCTTTGCCCTACTCATGAAATCGTAGATTACTCCATCAAATGCTTTCTCCACATCAAAACCCACCAACAGCAGTGTTATTTTCTTACATTCTGTTTCCCCCTGGATTATCATTGCTCTTTTAATGTTTTGCCTCCTCCTTCACAAAACAGCATTGATCCATATCTATCATTTTCTGGCAATGCCTTTGCCGTTCTTTTAGCCAATATAGACATAAACACTTTGTAATCATGGTTTAAAATTGAAATGGACCTATATGAAGCTGGATATAATTGGTCTTTACTGTCTTTAGGTACTATACCCGCCACAGCTTTTTTTCAGGATGTTAGTGCTTCACCTCCTTTTAAAATACTGTTAAACAAAATCTTTCAGACCTTTATCACTTTCTTCCCTCCTAGCTTGCAAACTTCCTCTGGAATACCCTCTATTCCTGGAGACTTTCCTATAGGTTGGTTATACATCATCATTTGTATCTCATCTCCTCCCATCTTAACAGTTAATTGTTGAACCCCATCTACCTCTAAATTTGGCATATTTAAGTTTTCCATAAATATTTCCATTTGTACTTTTTTTTTCTGATGTCCCATCTTCTCTGCTTTATACAAATTTTCATAACATTTCTAAAATATCTCTGATACCTGCACAGGATCTCTGGTTATTTTTCTTGTTATAGGCTTCCTAAGTTTGGTAACTATACTTTCAATTTTCTGTTGCCTAAGTTGCTGTGCCAAAGTTTTGTGCTCTGGAGTTATTATATAAAAAAAAAAACAGTTGTTTAACAGCATTCATTCTAAACCCATGTACATTATCCAAGTCCTCCCTTATTTTCTCTTGATCATTCTGCAATTGTGCCTCTTCTTGTTTTGTGAGATTCTCCTTATTTAGTAATACTTTAACCTTTATCAGCCCCTCTAAATAATTCTTGTTACTTCTTAACCATATCTTTTTCTTTTATTTCTACCCTATTTTAAACTTCATTTCCATTTAACCCACTCACTAACTATAATGTCTGGAGTACTTTCTATCTTCCTTAATAACTCCAAGATAATTTACACTACCCATTTGTTAAATTCCTCTAATCAGGTAGGTGGGAAAGCACCATTGTCTCATCTTTACTTCACTACCCTGCATATTTATCTTAGTAATTATTGTCACATGATCTGAAATAGTTATTGGATGTATATCAAAGTTCTCAATTAAATGCATTTGTTACTAACTTCTGTCTAGTCTATCCCAATTATTGTACCTTGGGGAATAATATGTAAATTCTCAAGTCCCTACTACTGAGTTCACATATTCCATACCAAATATGTTCATATATTTCTTCAGAAATCTACCCTTTTTGTTATATTTCCCTTCTAGGCCCCCAGATATATCATCATTGTTGCAAATCAAATACCAGTCCTTACCTATAAGTTATAGTCCCTGCTAAAAACTCATTATTTCTCCCCCCAAAAAATTAAAGCTCCACAATAGCAGTTTTAGGTGGAATATAAATACATGCCAACATAATACTCCTCCCTTGCCATTAGCTCCTTACTATCACAAATCTGGCATTATTATCTTTTTTTCCTCTTCTATCACTATTGGAACTCCTCTAGCAATTAATATAAGTACTCCTCTTTTCCTATTTTCCTGAACATTCATCCTGAAATCCTTTCTTTGTCAAATTCACATGCTTAGTTCTTTCCAAATGTGTCTCCTGTAGTAGTGCTATTTGCACTCTACATTTTTAATATAATTAAGTATTCTTTCCCTTTTGTCTGTACCTGTGAGACTTTACATTCCAAGATAATATAGAATGTGTGCCATTATGATAAGAAGTCATTATTCCAACCTATTATAAATAACAACTGTTTAAAATGTCTATTTCCAGCTTTTGTGATACATGCATCCAGTAATGTTTGGCACATTAATCCTTTATACAGTTTTATTTATTCTTATTATCAACATTGGAACCTATGTCACATTTTACAAGACTTTTTGTTTTAATGAATACACTCAAGCAACAACAGAAAAACAAAACAAAAACACCCCAGACACCTCCAAAATCTGTTAGCTTAATACAAACACACAAAAGACTATGTGCATCTTCAAATAATGAAGTTTAAGCGTCCTAATTATCACAATCGTTCCAAATCAACAGCTGTAAACACAGGGTTTAATTAACCTACATTGAGGATGTCCATGCTAATACACATTTCATTACCCATGCTTTTACTTACACTAATTGGGGTCTGTTCTTTTTTAATCTTTATTCCCCTCTCACAAGTGAAAAACAGCTTGCATGCTTTCAAAAAAACATTAACTTTAGCCTTGAAGAAATCAGTGTTCTGACTTCTTACTGCCATATTATTACTCTGTCTCCATGGAAACATAAGAAAAAAATGTAGTATTTAGTTGCAGGCATCTTAAGAAAAGCTGAAACATTTATTGCTAAAGGAAAACATTTCATTATATTCAGTGTTCTCTTATCTTTCCTTCACCTTCCCCTCCCCTCTGTATCCTTCCAAACATTAATAGCATGAAGTGAGGCAAATGCCTTTCAGTTCCCCACAAGTTTAACAAAGTCCACTATTTCTACTTTCTCTTATATAGACGTATTTCACAAATGTGAAAATTGCCTTGCAGTCTCACATTTAACTTATTTGTTCCTCTAGATTACTGGAAGGCATGTCTTTCATCAAAATTGGAGCTTGAACTGCTTTTTGTTGAACAGCTGCAGAATTCTTCCCAGTCAGTGTTTTTTTTTTTTTTTCCACATTTTCTAGTTGATTTGTTTTCATGCTCTCTTAGTTTCTTCTTTGCTGGTAACCAGACAGTGTACTTATTAGTCGGTAACTGAATTTACTAAAAGTGAAAGAGTTCCTGGCCCTTGTCTATCAGTTTCTTTTTCTCACTGGGAGAGCTGAAGTTAAGCTGTTAACTAGTGTGCAGCCATCTTGGAAAGTCCAGAGAAATGTAGTCATTAGCAGAAAGTTAGACTAATCAAAAGAATCCCCTTCACCATGCAGAAGTAATACACAAGGAGTCTGAAACAATGGATTTTTTTTCATTCGTTAAATTTTGTGTTCTCTGTAACAAAATTGCATATGCCTTATTGTCTTCATTATAAATAATATTGTAGATATAAATAAAACCTGGATTCATGAAAATTGTAAAGTACACTTTGTAGGAAAGAATGTACAAATGTATATTTTTCTTGTCCTCATTTCCTCACTATGTTTTTAGACCCTTGTACTTATGTAATTTAATAGTTTCAACAAAGTTACCCTTGCCAAAACAATATTACAAATATTTTAACTAGGTACATGTTCATACATTTGTTTTCTGTTGTGTTTAACATATTATTCACTGTTTCTTCAAAACTGTTACTAGTATGATTAGTAAATTTAAAAGAGAAGCTATGACTATTTTCTTATGGCAATAGGTGGCTCAAGGGTGTTTTTTTGACAGTTTTTTTGCATATTCCAAAGACGATAAACCTAATCTTGAAACTTATCAGAATATAAACAAAAATTACAAACACGCTAAACTGGAACAATTTTTCAACAGAGCTTGTTGATACTTAACTCATATAGTTTCTAAACAGAATTATCACAAAATTGTTTAAATTCTCAAGTTGAAATAAGAGCCTTATGCCATCTAGTTGATATAAACACTGTAATTACGTTCCCTAAAAAGTGTTTTCATTACTTTAGTTATAGTTATTATGGGGAACACCTGGCCTTACCTAACTGTATAGCCAGCATAGGAAGTAACATTGTTATGTGATCTATATTGTTCTCCATAACTGACAGAGTAATCCCAAGAAAATGCTTTATTTTTTTTTTCTTTTCCAAACAACTTGGCAGTGAAATGGTGTGTCCATCTGAGGAGAGGCTCATTTATAGTGATTATAGCCAGGGCAAACTTAAAGAACTGGAACCAGCTTATGTTTGTAAGGAAGAAGCTACCACCTCCTTTAACCCCACTCACAGCTATCTGGCAAAGAGAGGTGAATAAGAGGAGTTGTAGACCCACCCCCCCACACACACACACACATACTTTGCAAGCAATTGATAGCAATATCAGCCAGATATAGATTGCATGCCACAATGTCAAAACATTATGACAGCAGTTGTCAAATTACGCTACCGCAATAATATTTACAGAAAAAAAAAACTTTGGCAAGATCCTTTTCTCTCCATTATTGTCACCATCTCCCTGCTATTCTCATACTTTATCAATGATATTTCTTTAGACCTACCACATTACTATGTGCACTAAAGATATACTTCTTCTTGACGCCAACAAAATACATTGATCCCTCCAAACTAAACTACAAAGAAAATTCTCAGTCGTATGTACTTGGATTCAGCTAATAGACTACTTGGTCAACTCTACCATGACCAATGTCATGCTGTTTTCAAATGCAAAGAAAATGTAATTATTACTCAAAAGACTTAAAAGGTAATACTAGTCCCAACATTAAATAACAAGTATACCTAGGGCAAATACTGGACCCACTCCTTAACTTCTCTAATCATACAGACAAAAGTAATACAAAAATTCACAGTTCAAACTATATTACCATCTATTCCAACACCTATCCCCTGAATAATATAGCCACAAATGTATTATTCCCCAAACTGGAACATGTATTACATCTACTCAGCATGCATTCAACCTGCAGTTGTCAAAAATACAATCTATACTTAAGCAAATATATTCATTTTATATATATATATACACACACACACACACGCGTGCGCGTGCGCGCGTGTGTGTGTGTGTGTAAATTTGTATTCTTAGCTTAACAAGGGAGACATCATTGCAAAGTACTACAGTCTATCCACTGGGCTTTTAATACCAAGAAATGTTATGCTGCTACTAGGGACATTGTATTCAAAATACTTTCAATAGGGTACTGTCCTCCTTAAAAGAAATCTCTCACTGAGAGACCAAAAATTACTCACTTAAAGTCAGCCATTATAATATTTGTACACTCTCTAGGCCTAAATTTAAGAAAGCCACGGCTGAAAAGCCTACTCCAGAACAGGCCAGACCTTTGGAACCACTCACCAAATGAAGTAAAGAGTAAGTGTACATTAGAAACTTTCAACATTATTAAAAGAAGCTCTTTTTGAAGAGAACAAATGCACTTGCTTTCGTGGTACTGGCTAACACATGGTGCATCAGAACTGAAACCCTTTTCACTACTTGAATCAAATGTTCCTAGCTTAAGATGTCAGCAACTCCAACTCCTTATATACTGCCTATATGTACTATATTATCTCTATTGTATATAGTACATGCATGTTATATTATGTCTGTCATATATAGTATACCTATCGAATTTGTCACAGTTGTCATATCTACTTTTATCACTTTATCCTCTGCAAACTGACTCGTGAGTGTACTTATATTACTGTTGCTTATTTTACTCTGTAACTGTGTTGTTGCTGAAAAAGATAGTCAACTAGCCCACTTATCTTGTAAACAAGTGAAAAACAAAATATATAAGTAAAATGGTAACGTGGCGTTGTAATTCCACAGCTTTGACTGGATCTGAAGAAGGCTTGAAAAAGCTGAAAGCGCTTGTCCGTTGTTTACATCAGAAGGGTTCTTCACTTTTATGTAAATTTTTTCTGTTTTTATGATATCTACATGTTTTAAAGCTGTGGAATTACAATGACACTTGACTTTTACAACAGCAAAGCTCTATATTTCATATATTGTGGATTTAATATGGTAAAAGCCTGTTATTGAAGCTGTTACTTTGAAGCTGTTTTTTTGCCATTTTGTTTGTTTAGTAGGTTTGAATACTCAGATGAAATACTAATACTTGTGGTACAACGCTCTTCCAATATTTACATTGTTTTTGTTCTGCGGAATTCACTTCTTTTTCTGGATTTTATTTTATGAATCGACTGACTTAAGTTGAGACGAGTAAGTGAAACTGAGTCTGCTTTATATTTGAACCCAAGTTATTTTAGCTTATCAAGTGATATATTTATTTAGGATCTAAATTCTTGTACTCTGAAATAGCTGATGATACATACATACAACATGAATGTTGATTTGTCAATATGTAATGTGTAGTTAGAAGCTATACTGATCCTTAATTTTCAAAATCATAAGTTATCATCTACAAAATAAGTGATGTTAATTTTATTGTATCAAAATGTATACTCATATGCTTTAAATACTGATAATATGATGAAAGAGTGGTTTAACAGCTAAAATGAAGAGAGAAGATAATAAGGAACATCCTTGTCTAGTCCCAATTAAGATTTTAACTGAAGCAGAAATATTTCCACTGATTGCCAAGCAAGTGGAGAAGATTTATAGAGACATCTAATGATATGATATATTTTTCAGAAAGTTGAATTTTTGGAACACTACATAAAGAAAGGAAATATGAGCTCAGCTAATGACATTTAGTACAGATACGCCAAACTGTATGTTACAGTTTTTATTATGTTATAAAATTAGGTCCAGCATAATATTGTTTTGGGTGTGTGTTCTACCCAGTACAATCTGGCATTCTTACATTAGTCAATGAATAAAGCAAGCATGCCGAGCCTGCTGCTATGAATGAAGAGAAGTGTCCCATCTTTCCACCAACTGCAATGGTAAAAAACAATCCTGTGAATAGAACTTGCTAGGTTCACTCTTCAGACGTATTCAGCAATATCCCATACAAGTCAGAAACATTTCCTTGTACGACACAACATACTCAGAACTTCCTCAGGTGTTATAATAACAGCAAACAGTTGCCAATTTAAAAAATAATGTTAGAGAGATTTGGAATTACAAAATGCATAGAAAATACATTATCAATCCAACATGAGTCCACACATGTATAAGGATTCAGAGTTGTGAACTAAAAAAAAGACAAGGGTTGCACCATCCCTATTGGAATGACCTAATAATATCATTCCTGTTTTCACTCAAACACGCATTAAAAAGTAGAGCAATCTGCTCTAAGGAATTAGTTTATTCTTGAGTTCATTAACATCATTTTGAAGATCACAAATCCTTGTACACAAGGGAACAATTTATTTTTTAATGCAAACACAATTAGATTCAATACTTCATGAGTATTTGCATGTAGTTTTTTTTTTATTAATTAATGTGGAAATGTTGGGTGTAAGCAATAACTGGCATCATTGCAGATCCAAATATTGTCCCCTTCCACATGAGCAATAATAAATCACTCTTCACCATGGGAATGTAAAGCTAGCCTTCTTAAGCTTCTCACAGATCAATAGCTTAGTAAGTACCTATGAACCTATGAACAAAACATGTAGGACATATCACATAATCAAAACTTTACTGCTAGACTACCCCTCTTCTGTTCTGTTCAGATTCCACTCTTAACCTGTGAGTAATTCTTTGTGTACATATGTTACAAGTCTTCAGTTTCTTTAGTTAGATGAAGTATATCAGCCTATTGCTTTTCTTCATTAAATAAACAGTGTAAACTTACAACTTCCTTATTGTACTTGTCTGTGTATGCATATACTGAAATCATGTAGTTCTTCAACACCATTACAGCTGTAGCATTGTTGCCTCACAGCAAGATGTTCTCCCATTCGATTCCCAGCTGGAGCGCCTTCTGTGTGGAGCTTGCATGTCCTACCCGCAGTCGAGTGGGGTTCAAAAGACATGCGTGAATGGGCATGCCTTCATTGAAGGTTGGGTGTCGGTCTGGCACCACGGCACCGTAAAAATCTACTGCCAATCATTAGCAAACCGGAGTTCCGCTGTGGGGACCCCTAACTGGGAAAAGCCGAAAGAAGAACAACAACTGTTTACACATTCTGTTTTCTCTTATTGTGCCATGCAACCTGGGCTGATTCTGCAGTTTGCCATTTCATATCTGTGCTTTACTCATGTAAACAACAAATAAATAATCAGACAGCAGCCACTACAGAACAGTAGTGAAAAGTTAAATCAGACAACAGTAAAACACTTTCAACTGCCAAACTTCTTTTTCTTACGTGGCAACACAAAGAGTATTGCAGCTTTTTATAGGATCAAAGACACACTTTGTTTCTGGCTGCAGCCTATAAGGCAATGCTAAGTCTGTTACAGAGTCCACAGCTGTAAAACTTCACATACCTATAACTAGTAGTAGTAAACTGGGGAAGCTAAAACTACATGCACTGCAAATAACTAGGATTTGGTCTCTCTGATCATATCTCACTTGTAGTGCATGGAGAACCATGGTTATGCTCCCAGTTTGAGAACAAGACACCTTTATTAAACACTTTTCTGACACAAGAAAGGTGCTTTAAAGTTTTGTTACATACCATTTGGTACTGTTTAAGTTGTAGTCTCCTACCAGAACATAAACAGCAGCCAGTGTTCTAGTTTCCTGCTAGAACATAAATAGCAGCCGGTGTTCTAGTCTCCTGCTAGAACATAAACAGCAGCCAGTGTTCTAGTCCCTTGCTAGAGCATAAACAGCAGACAGTGTTCTAGTCTCTTATCTCAGGATAATTGCAGAGGACGGATCTGGGCTTGTTTTGGAATAAATAGAAAACTGACACTATTTTCAGATGACCTTCTTAGTCACATGACTTTCTTATTATAGACAGGCAAGTACTAAAGAAAAGGGTATGACACTAATGTTGTTTGTCCGAATGCATTGCAGTGGCATTCACAATAAACATTTGTATGCCGATATAAACTATTATTATAATTTTTGTTTTAACTGCATAAATGCACTCAAAATATTTTTAGTATTCTGGTGGTTTAGCCCATATAACATGCCTCAAAACTTGAGTATTGTGCTAATTAAACCACATTAACTGATTTACAAGTAAAACGGGCAGGTGATGCACAACTCTAATTTGCTGCATAACAAAAAAATTGTACATTCATCATAAACCTACAATAACTAAAGTCTATACATTTATAAATACCTTGTCTATTTAGGTTCATAGATTAGTACTAGGCTAACTGCTCTTGTGGGCCATTTTAAGCCTAGCCATTTACTCCATGTGAGAATTAAACCCTGCACCCTGTGTTTTTTGGGTAAAAAACCCTAACTTTTATGCCAACTTCCCACCCCACCCCTTTTGTGTATAAAAAAGTTGTTGCTTTCTTATTAAAATGTGTTTTTAAATTAAAACTTCTTTTATTAACAAAGTCTGTTTTTTCTCCCAAAAATTTTAATATTTCAGAGAAAGTTCTGAAAACCTGCACATTTCACTGTTTGTTAATACAGTTAGAATGAACGGTATATGATAAAAGCATAGCTTACCTTCTTATTAATTTATGTTTTCTTAGATTGGACAACACTAACATTTTTGTTTACTGCATTTGTATTACATGTTTTGAGCTCACACTAGAAAATACTCAACAACATTCTCAAGATAATTTTCAGATCTATATCAATCCTTTAAAAGTTTTGCTTCATTTACAGATTCTTTGTACTCAGTTCTGCATTAGCTTGCTCTACACATTTGATTAAGAACTACTGTTCATGAAATACCTAGGCTGCATGTAGTCAGAACACAATAATGTGATACTGCTATAATGTCTCTTCTGAATTTTAGTCAGCAACTAATTATTTTTTTCATTATTCGTGTATATCAATAAATCCAAACATCTTGCAGCTTTTTTGCACATACATAGGAAAAAGATAAAAAAGTAACTTTTTCCCCAACTTTGTAAACAAATCTTTAATACTTCTGTTTCTTCCAATAGAAGTGTCACACCAGCAATAAAACATGCATATTATTAACTAACTCGGTATTACACAAATAATTCCTATTCCAACAACTTACTACCACCTTTGTAAAACTAAGTACTAACATGGCATTCATTGCAAGGGCACCAGTGGAGTACCCCAGAGCTCTGTGCTGGGCCTTCTACTGTTTGACATTTACTTCTTGGACTTTTTGGAAGTCAAGACTAATTTTAAAGGCCTCTAGATCACCAAGTTCACAGATGACTGTAAACTGGGAACTATTATATACTCCCTCCAAGAAACAAACATCTTGCAAGTGTGTTTAACACAGACAAATGACTCGTGCCAAAGCCACGGACTAGAACTCAATGCCAAAAAATGCATTATAATTCCCTTAGGGAAACTGTCAACCCAATTTAATTACTCCATCAATAAAATGCTCCTAAAAGTCAACCCAGTGGTA